>NC_061115.1:102352774-102468308 GCF_002878395.1 Capsicum annuum | reverse complement strand
TTTAATTGAACTCTTCAAGAGCTTGAACTTTCCTTCACACTTAAACCAAAGAAGAAGAAAAAAAAAGTTCCTCAATAACAAGGAAACGTGAACAAACAGCTTGTTCTATAATCAGTCATATACTTATAGTCAAACACTTATAACTTGTTTTCCTAATCTTCCATAAGATAATTAAACAAAACCTTAAGTGTTTTTCACTTACCTTGGGCTGCAAAGGTGAGGGTTTCTTCAAGAACCCTAGAAGGAAAAATAGGGATGCTGTTCTTGTTGGTTTAGAGAGAGTAGAGAGATTTACTGAAATATACTCCTTTTTTGTGACTTAAAAGTAAAGTTAAATGACCAGAAACTTGGCCTTTTAAAGGCCCTATCTTGTCCACCTCTTTAGCTGCATTTTGGACCATAAAATTGGTCAAATTGTTCCAAGTAGGTGATGCACCTACTTAAGGGTTCAAGCTGCTGAAACTTCAAAGTAGGTGATGCACCTACTTACTTAATTTCTTGTTGGACTCAATTATATTTGGGCCTTGGCAGATTGGTGTGTTCGACCACTTATCCATTTTCTTTCTCTTTTGTTCAATTTGGCCCAAATGAGTATATTAGCATAGACCCAAATATGATCCATAGTCATGGGTCCATTAATTTGGTCCAAACAACTTAAGTAGGTGACTCACCTATTAGCTTAAATAAGTCAAGCAAGTACCTCAATATTTTGCTCTATTTTCAGCTCCTAATCCCTTTAATAACTTATACACACTTGGTCACTTTAAACTTTAGATTCAAATACTAGCTTACGATTTCAAGTTTAAATAGTTATCTTAACGTTAACTTAGTCGCATCATATTAAACTGTACGGGAAGCATCTATAATTCCATCAATACCATTAATACTTGCATAACAATTCTCATACGTTATATATATCAAAAGGCTATCCAAGTTACATATAATTAGAATGAGTACAAGCAAAATACGGGATGTTACAGCAGCAAAGGAATCATTCACCAAAATGTTTTTACAAGAACAATCATATTTCGGGTTTCTCAAGTAATAAAGCAAATTATGGTCATCTTCACCCGATTGACTATTCCCTTCCAAGACTACATATTCCTACCCTTAAGAGTACTCTCATCTTCCAAGAAGAGATTTCCATCTTGAGGAGGAATGTTGTCACACCATAGTAGGTTAGCATATAGGCTATAGCTTCCAAGACAAGCCATGCCGTCAACATCACTTGCACCACTAGGTTCATTAGGAGTAAATAAACTATCTTCAAACAAGACATTGTGCCTAAAGTGTGAATTATCTAACCCGCGGACAGATTTGGAACTTTCACTCTCTAAGGAATGATTATCAAGTTTCAAAGATATGTCAAGCACATGATTAACCCTATGAGCCAGACAAACATTAGAATCTTTACAACAACATAGGCTCATAGGTTCACTCCTTTTTCCTTGGCCAACATCTTTAAATCCTTCACTCACTTTAGATTCATTAATCACATCACACATATCCTCAAGTGGTGGGCAAGTTTTACTCACAAGTTGGGCAGCAACTTCCTCCGGGAAGCTCTCAACGCAAGGTGCTTGGACAATTGGATTTTGTGGGTCTCTTTTGGGTAGCATTTGGCGTATAATTTCAATGTTCCATTTCATATCTTCAATATTGTCATTGATACGATCACATGTGGCATTGAAATTATGGGCAGCCATTGTACCTAACAAAAAGACACAACAAACAAAGAAAACAAACAAACTTGTTAAATAAAAAATGCCTCACCATACTCTCACGCTTGGTTTTATCTCACACTTGGTTTCACAAGTGTTGAAAGTCGGCTTGTACTTCGTGAGTGATGAGTGTCCAGTCTACTCTTGTCCCGAAATAGATTTTTGTTTGAAACTCAAACGAAACCTTGTAGGACTTGAGTCAAGAACTAACAACGAATTCAAAAAGATAAAAGTACACAACAAACATAAACACAACCAAACGAACACAAAACTAACTTACAAGCTAGTAGGAGATTATTAGGTTGTCAATTAGTGTTTGAACCAACAAACGAACTAAGATACAATAAAATTAAACTAATAAATCTAAAATTTGAGCCAAAATTGTTACATGAAAAGTAAAAAATGATGATGTGGCAGTCACGTAGTGGTTGCGGTTTCTCAATTTTATATTTCAATTTCAAGTCTTGGTCCCATTGTAAGTTGAAAAGGATGACAATTGGTTTTGAAGGGAAAACACAAGTCTTGAATCTCTACAAGTCCACTCTTAAAAGGATGACTTTTGTCTTGTACTAGTCCCACAAGACAAGGTTCTTTAAACTAGAAAAAGAAGTTTGTCCCAAAACACAAGGTTCTTGAAATAAGAAAAAGCTGAAAAGTAGAAGTCTAGTCTAAGGGGTGTTGGGAAATGGTTGATAAAGTCTTTGGTGGTTGTAGGAAAAGTCTTTGAGCCACAAGTCTTACACCTTAAATCTTTGATTTATGCCTTGCAAGACTAACATCAATTCACACTCTCTTTCTTCAACTTATAAGATCAACAACCTCCTTTTCTTCAACAACATATAGAGATGGTGAAGAACACCAAGAACAAAAACTTTGAGTCTTGAAGCTCTAAGGTTCAAGTTGGACCCCAAACATCAACAACACTTTTCCAAGCTTAAAATCCATGGCACAATCTCCACAATACACGTTCAAACCTTGAACCAACAACACACCACACGTCCAAAACAGTCCAAACTTTAAATCTGCAACAACAATACCAACAACAATATGTCAAGTCCAAGTTCACAATAACAACATCAACAACAAAGGCTCAAATCAAGATATAGACTCAAAGCGTTAGTGAAGAACAATACTAACACTAGAAACACTTAAGAAAAGTAAAAATCTCAGCCAAAATACAACAAGAACACAATTTTTGACCAAGAACACAAAGTGGACAGATTGCTATTTTCTGGAAATTTCCTTTTTTTTTTTCAAGTTTCAAGCCCAAGATTGATCTTGTTATAACAAAATCAAAGATGGATTTGATATCAAATGATGCGGGAAAAAAAAGAGAAACACGAAACAACTCCAAAATAGTCCACTAATCTTAAGGATTTGAGGACCAAGATGGAAACCACTCTCGGATTCGCTACAACCACACAATAACAAAATAAAGAGGTATGTTTTCAACATCAAAACAGCCACAATACACAATGAAAAAGATGAACACAATGATTACAAAATTCAGATTCTACAAAGACACAAAACAGTCTACTACAAATCTAAAATGTAAAGATAGATAGATAGACCAAGTGAGGCAATAATATTAACAACCCAAGAATTGTTACACTCTTGGACCTTTAATACTACACACAACACTAACCTATCTCTTACGTAGGAATAAGAGGGACCTTGATCTATCAATGCACCCAACGTTTCCGAGCATGAATACAACACGAGAGATTTCACCCTCAAGTTGAAAATCCTAGTTACATGGATTTCGGCTATAGGAGCCTTTCTCATAAGAGAGAAATGTTTCTAAGTGTGATACAACATCAATATTCAACCAAGTCTAATGAATCAAACCCTAGAAGGTTGTATTTATAGTGTATTACAAGAATATTCAAGTGGGCTCCCTTGGAGTGCATTGTATGGACTGATTTTGGAGCCTATTTAGGACTTCCTTTGCACTTCACGTGTACACTCAAAGTCTCAGATCAATTTACTCTCGCACTCACCCACCTTCATGGTCGTACCCATATCATTCGTGATCCGAACAGACCATGAATCCTTAAAGCATCTTCGAGCACAAGACAAGCTTAACAAATGGCATGCCAAATGGATTGAATTTCTTAAAACCTTCCCTTATGTTATTCAATACAAAAATGGTAAGGATAACGTAGTAGCCGATGCTCTGTCTAGAAAACACATTCTTGTGTCAAGATTATCTTCAAAATATATGGGTTTTGAGAGTTTGAAAGAATTATATCCCGAGGACCCTCACTTTGCTCCTATCTATAGGGAATGTGAAGAAATGGGTAGGGACAAGTGGGATTCGGCTAGGGGTCTAAATCCCTATGCCAAGTTTGATGGATACTTGCTTAAAGGTAGACTATTGTGTGTACCCTCCAGTTCTTGGAAAGAGTTGTTTGTGAGGAAAGCACATAATGGCGGTCTAATGGGTAACTTTGGGATCGAAAAGACCCTTGGAATATTGGAGGAGCAATTCCATTAGCAAAAAATGCACAAGGATGTGGCCAAGATTTGTGGCCAATGTGCAGATTGTAAAGGAGCGAAATCACGGCTCCTACCTCACGGATTGTATATCCCGCTGCCCACTTCTTTACGCCCTTGTCTTGACATATCTATGGATTTTATATTAGGGTTGCCAAGGACTAGACGAGGTCGGGAGGTATCTTTGTTGTGGTTGATCAGTTTTCTAAGATGGCACACTTTATTCCATGTTTTAAATGTGATGATACACCTAGTGTGGCCTTTCTGTTTGTTGATAATGTTGTCAAGTTGCATGGTGTTCCAAGGACCAGTGTGAGTGATAGGGACTCTAAGTTCCTAAGTTACTTTTGGAAATCCATGTGGGGCAGGCTTGGAACCAAGTTGTTATTCTCCACATCTTGCCACCCTCAAACCAATGGCCAAACGGAAATAGTAAATAGGACTTTGGGTGCTATGCTACGTTCCGTGGTTAAAGGAAAATTGACTTCTTAGGAGGAACACCTACCATTGATTGAGTTTGCATATAATCGTGTCATACACTCAAGTACGGGACTCCCTTTGAGTGCGTATATGTCACGCCTCAATCTTATTGGGGCGGACGGGCACCCGTAGCCATAAATGCCCGAGAAAACCAATTCATAACCTTGTCTTCAATTACTTGCTAATTCTGAAGCCTTGACCTCCTTGATAATTCCTTATACTTTTGATGCTCCTTGTGCTTGTATCAGGTTCCAAAATTTCTTCAAGCATTTTCAAATCTGAGGCTTGAACCTTTGACTATCCAAAGCGTGAACCTTTGATAAGACCTTGTAATCCTTGTGCTCTTTATGCTTGTATCACCCTCTCCATCTTGAAAGGAATTTGACCTCAAATTACAACCTTGTAAAACCAAAGAGAAGAAAAACAAGCACACATTCCTCATGATAGGAGGGTTAGGGTTAGTGTAACAATTGATATAAGCATTCCAAGGGGGTACACTTTTGATATACAACCAACAATCCTTTGTTTTGACAATGAAACATTTAGTATGATCGTTACAAAGGATATGGCCAATATAGACATCAAGGAGTAAGGAACTGATACAAGAAATCCCAAGAACACAAAAAAACAAACACCAAAATAGTCCACCAGTTCAAGGAACTATGGACCTCTTTTGGTGACCCCTCTCGGATTCAAGAACATAACAAGAACATCATGTAATGAGGTTTTTAACACCTAATTTCCAGCAGCAAACCAAACTATATTATGACAATAAAAATGAAGAACAACAATGTTACAACCACAATAACCAAACGGCTTGAACTATACAACACAAACTACAAGATTAGGATAAGAAACAAAGATAGATAGTTAGACAAGTGTTGATGTAGTCTTAAGAACCCAAGAGCATATTCACTCTTGGACCTTTAACACTTCATATAACAAACACCTAACTCTTACAATGACACAATAGGGGAATCCACCTCTCAAAGCACCAAAGTCTCAAGCTTTGCAACACACAAGAGAATCCACCCTTATGTTATGCCCTAATTTCAGTTTTGAGAACTCTCTCTCACAAGAGTAGTGTCTTCAATATCAAGCATAAACTCAGAAAATAAACCCTACAAGGTTCTATTTATTCAACATTACAAATAATAGAGAAATGATAAAAGAGCCCTTTAGTAACTAGTCTTCAAAAATACTCAAAAGATTCATGATCATGATCATACTTGTATCATCCTCTCCATCTTGAGAGGAATTTGACTACAAATTCATGAGCTCACCTCTTTAATAAAGGCACTTCACAATCTCCTTCTTCCAGCCATACATCTTCTCTATACTCTTCATTTTGCACTTCGGTTTTTTTGCTCTACATCTTGTGGTTTGTTATCATTCTTAACTTATTCAATGCCCACCTCTTCTCCAAGATAGTACAATCTACGCCCCCTAGGATCATATTCCGCCGGTTTGGGCACTCACTAGACTTGTGCCCCCACCCTTGACACTTGAAACATTGAAACCCCTTGGGATTGGAAGTAGAATTCAATTTACCTTCATACCTTGGAGGATGTTTTTGGAAACCCTTAGTGGCCTCTGGTTGGGTAGCCATAAATGAGTTCTCTTTGAGCTCCCTCTCAACCTCTAAGCCATGTGAAAGACGTCATCTATGATGTCACGCCTCAATCCTATTGGGGTGGACAGGTGGATAAAGGCTCGAGAGAACCAATCATAACCTTGGACTTCCCATGCATGTAACTATGACAACCAAATGTTCTGACAAACATGATAATGTATCAATGTAAATAATTACACATGCAAACACAAACTGATATATACAACACTTGGCCGTTGGGGCCACCATGTGTAAAAATAAGACACTACCATAACTTTACAATAGTCTATAAAGCCTCTAAAAGATACATAGACTTAGTTAGGGTCCGGACAACCCCCCCTCACCTGCCTTACTCTTAACCTACTGCACAATACCAAAACATATGGAACAGACTCGAAAAGCCCTGAATCAACCTAGAGCTTACCAATATGCATAGAATAGGCTGCGCTCCTACGAGTGGGGTGTATGAGCTGAAGTATCTGTGCCTGCAGCATGAAATGCAGGTCCCCGTGAGGGACGCCAGTATGAAAATATGTACTAAATATGTAAGGCTAAAGGTTACAACACACGATACAAGAGCTCAATAGAAATCAGATACAAGTGCATAAGTAGTACTAGTAGACCACTTTTATATAGATATTTGTGGGACTACATACATTACGTTCCTTTCTTTATTTTTACCTTTCTTACTTCATAATCTTTGTAAGTCATATGTAATGCAATGAACAACTGATCAGTGGTAAATAGATAAATTAGGATTGGCCCATGCTAGGCTTATGCCCCTGAGCTGCCACCCACATATCAAGGTATCGAGATCGGCCCATGCTAGGTTTATGCCCCTGAGCTGCCACTCCTTTTACAAATTTATGTTACTTAGTTTATTTAGCCTTTGAGATTGTTACTTTGGTGGTCATAAAATTATGGTACTGATACAAGAATGACAATGGAAGGCACAAAATACACTCCAAATCAGTCCATAATCTTAAGGATCCGAGGACCAAGATGGAGACAACTCTCAGATTCGCTATCAACAAGAAGAATAAAAGATAAAATGTGTATTTTAACACCAAAACAGCAACAAGAACAAGAACAAGATTAACACAAGATGATAAAAAAGAAGACACAAGATTCGGATTTAACAATAACAATAAGAACACAAGATTACAACACAAATAATAAACAAGATTATAAGAAGGTAAAAGGATAGATAGATAGACCACATGAAGGTATAATCTTAAGAACCCAAGAATGGACAATCTTGGACCCTTAACACTACACGCAACAATAAACCTATCTCTTACAAAGAAACAAGATCGGAATCCACCTCCCAAGCATCAATGTTTCCAGGCAAACAACAACAAAAGAGAATCCACCCTATTGTTGTATCCTAGTTTCGGTTTTGCCTCCAAAGAGAAGAGAGGACTTGTGTTTTCCAATGTCTTAAGACTTACAACATCATCAATAAAACTAAGTCTAAAAGCCCTACAATATTCTATTATACTAGGTTACAAATAAAATACAAAAAGACCAAAAGGCCCCTTAGAGACTTAGGTGCCCATCAAGTGTAATAGGTTGGCAGATTTTTAGTGCACTTAGGTTCCCTTTTGCACTTCAATTGCACACACCAAGTCTCGGACCCAAAATACACTCCGATAAGTCCATATCTGTGATTATTCCCGTATCATCCTCTCCATCTTGAGAGGAATTTGCCCACAAATTCACAGTTTTACCTCGTTCAATTGGCCACTTTAAAATAAACCACTCTAAACAGCCCGTAAAATATTAACTCAAGTCTTGGCCATCATCTTTATTTTGAATCTCGACTTCCTCTCCATCTTGAGTCGTGTCTTCAATCTCATCCAAAACAAGTCTCCTACTATCATACAAGCATCGTCATAGACTCCATATCCGTTATGTTCCTTTCTACCATTCTTCTCTACATGGACATGTCGTCTTTGGTGAAGTAAAGTTTCAGTTGAGAGGATTGATTTGGTAAAGTGGAGCTTCAGTTGTAGAGCTTGGACGGGAGAGGGCTTCCAAGTCCTTTTTGTTGGACTTGATCGAATAGAGGAGAGATCGACCTATGTAGGTCTCAGTTTAGAGGACATTTGGTGGCTTGGCTTATGTCCATGTCATTTGGTGGTGGTCTTGGAGGATTGATTGCTTGAGGTAAAGCTTCGGAAGTAGAATCACAAGAATTCCTTTGACTCTCCACTCGATCCAAACTCTTAAGTATAGTAGACATATTCGAGCCTAATTTGTCAAGACTCGTATTCGGCTTAGCTATTTCTCGGGCAATAGCATCAAGGTGGGCCAAAATGGTATCCATTGTGGCAAAGAAGTTACCTACAAAATAGAAAACACGTTATTTATACAAAACATCCCCACTCTGTCTTTTATTTTGGGTCTCTCAGATCCCTCACACTCAATCTCACAAGTATTGAAAGCTTGCTTATACTCTGAGAGGTGTTGAAAGGTGAATCCAACGTTGAAAATGACTTCAAAGAGTAAGGACAAAAAACACAAGGACGTTACAATGACTTAAAGGATTAAGACACACAAAGGAAAGTTAACACGAAGAACGGTTTCAAAACTAACTTACAATCTAGTACTAGCTCGTACGTTAGTAATTGAATTAACAAATGAAACTAAAGAGAAAACACAATGAAACTAAAAGATCAAAATTTGAGCTTAAAATTTTGTCGTGTGAACAGTAAAACGTGATGTAGCAGCCACGTATTAGTTTGGTTTAATCAAGTTGTTAATTTCAAAAGTTCAAGTCTTGGTCAATTTTCAATTTGGGACCTTTGGTGGAACTTGTTCAATAAAGGAAAATACAAACTAGTCTTTGGAGCTTTTTTTCAATTCAAAATTCAAGACTCAAATGTCTTTGACTAGACTTGTACTACCCTTAAAACATGGTGCCAAAGCCAAGCCCACCCAGTTTATTATTTTCGATGTTGGACCCCCCCGTTTTATATTATCCAAGCTCCAGATGTCCATCCCTAGGCATGCGAGGGGCTGTTGGAGTCCCACATCGGTGGGTTAAAGGGTCCTTGGTCTCCTTATAAATGATACCCCAAACAAGAGGAACATGAAACAGCCATAAAACAGTCCAATACACCCTCCAAAACAGTCCACAAATCACAATAAATCATGGACCAAATGGAGACCTCACTCGGATTTGACAAATATAATATCTGACACCCAAAACAGCCACAAAACACAACAAAAATGTAAGGAATAATATGACAACAAAAACAACCAGATTCGGATTCCACATTAACAAGATACAGAAATGATAGTAACTTGACATACAATATTCACAAATCTAAGAACCCTAACAATGAGAAAGGACCCTAAGACAAATGAATAGCAACATCAAGTTCTTACTTGGACCAAGAGTAGCTCATGAACCCCAAGACCTAAGTTTCCAAGCAAACAAACAACAAAAGTGATTCCACCCTCTTGTTGTTACCTAGTTCCAAGTTTCTAATTTGCCTCAAGGAAAGAGGACTTTGTCTTTCCATGTTATACAATATTCATATTCATCAAAAATCTAAGACTAAAACCCTAAGAGGTTCTATTTATAGTGTATTAAAAGATAGAATGTAAAATGTCCAAAATGGCCCTTCAAGAGTGGGCTGCCCTTTTAGTGTTTGTAGTGGGCTGGTTTTGGTGTTTATTTGGGCCCTTAATTACTCTTCTCTTACACACACACTTGGATGAATTCAATACACACCCACAAGAGTCCATCTATGTGCGCGCTCGTATCATCCTCTCTTTCTTAAAAAGGATTCGACCTCAAATTTGTACCTTGCAAAATCAAGAGAAGATAAACAAGCACACATACTCATGACATGAGGGGCTAGTGTTAGCAAAAATAACACATCAACATGCCATGCCGAGGCGGAAAAAATTTAAAGTACAACCACGGGTCCTTTGTTTTAATCATGAAAATGTTAGTACAAATGCTACAAAGGAAGTGGCTCAGGTAAGCATCAAGACAAAAGGAAAGTATACCAAGAGTCATCCTTTCCCACCCTAAGATGGTATCGGGATCAAACGGGCAAAGTACCCATGGCCATGGTTTTCAGCCATACTTACTTTCTCCTAAGGTGCCGCCCTCAAAAATAGGAATAACCTCTATATCACTATAGAAAATATCATGCGTACAAAAAGGGTAGGGAAAGGTGTCATCATACAAGTACTTACTAATTTTAAGCTCATTGTTATTAGCAAGCTCAACATAGGAAACACATAAAGGAGGAGTAGATAGCATTTCTAGGAATGAACACTTTCTCTTTCAAGAGAGTAGTCCCTAAATAGACATAAATCATCATGGACAGAAAAGGTATCACAATCAAAACCAACTTCACAAGAATAAATACTAACCGGGTTTTCTAGACATTCAAGCACGTCAAGGTCATCGTCACCCGATTGATCATTTTTTAAATCCTCACTAGTTGTTGGCAACTCACATACCAACTTAGACTCACCTTGGTTTTCATAAGGGTGAATACTATTATTAAATGGCAATGGAACCTTACTCAAGTCACAAGTGCTAGTAGCACTAGATGGACATAAATCATTCTTATGAGAAGAATTAATTTTGTCATTTAAAGGATCAACTAGTGCTTGCTTACTTTCAACAAGAAATTGGTTGTCATGCATCCTAACAATACCTGGAGTATCACAAAAGGAAGACCCATGCACAACTACTCTATGGAAACCCGAAACCACTCCCATTTGGCTACTACTTGCCACATCACAATATTCCAAGTTTGTAAGAGGTGCGGATTAGCATTTTTACCTTGTAACTCACATGAGTTATGGTCTTTACTTTGATGTGTGTCATGGCAACCCGTTTGTACCTTTGATAAGTTCTCATCACAAGGGAGAATTTGATATAGTGGTTTGTATGGCATCCATTCCCTTTCTCATCTTTCACATCATAGAGGATAGTTTAAAGATGGGTCATTATTCTTTGGTCAAGTGGAAGTTGGATTAATAGTTTTGGATTCGGGGACTCAAGCATGTGACAGTCTTTCAAGGTTTTGGTGGACATATTCAAGGGAAGCCTTAGAAGTACCGTCATCCATGGGACCTAAGAAAGACAACAAAAGAAACAAACAAACAACTTGTTAGCTCAAATTATCCTCACCATGATCTCACTCTCGATTTTACCTCACACTTAGTTTCATAAGTGTTGAAAGTTAGCTTATACTTCGTGAGTGATTGAAGGATGAGTCCATCTTGGCTCAAAATAGATTTTTGTTTGAGTTGAATCAAAGAAAATTTGTTTCGAACTTGAACCAACAAATTTACAAAAGAGAAAAACACACAAAGAAGGTAGACATAAATAGATGGACCCAAAACTATCTTACAACCTAGTAGATAATTACTAGTTTGTTAGTTAGTAATAAAATCAACAAATTATAACTAAGAAACAAAGATTAGAAACTAAGAAATCAAAATTTAAGCTTAAAAATTATTGGTGAACAGTAAAAACATGACGAGGTAGCCATGTATTGGTTGCAGTTTCTACAATTTATATTTCAATTTCAAGTCTTGGTCCCATTGTAATTTAGAATTGGTGGTAATTGGTTAAGGATAGAAAACAAGTCTTGAAATCTTCTTTCAAATTCAAAAAGCAAGACTTGACTTTTCTCCTCAAGACATGGTCCTTAAATCATGGAAGGTTGTTGGAAAAGTGGTTGTTAAAGTCCTTGATTGGTTGGAATTGGTTGTAAAAGTCTTGAGAGGTAACAAGACTAACAAAATACACAATTTCTTTCTTCAACTTTCAAGATCAAATATCAACCTTCTTTTTTTTTTCAACAATAGATGAAGATGGTAAAGGACACCAAGAACACTCTTTTAAATCTTGAAGTTCTATGGTTCAACTTGTACCCCAAACAGCAACAACACCTTTCCAAGCTTAAAATCCACTACACAATCTCCACAATACACGTTCAAACCTTGAACCAACAACACACCACACGTCCAAAACAGTCCAAACTTTAAATCCGCAACAACAATACCAACAACAATCTTCCAAGGAGAAGTTCACAACAACAACATCAACAATGGTAGCTCAAACTTAGATTTAGACTCCTTTAGTGTTAGTGATGAAGAAACTAACACTAGAAACAACAAAACACATAAAAGAACTCCTAGATCTAAGTTCAAAATTTCTGTCCAAACACAAAAAATGGGACAACTTTTCTTCTTTTGGATTTTTCAGTTTGAACACCTTTTTTTTCACTAACAAGCCCAAGATTGATCTTGTGGGAACAAGATCAAGCCATTCTTTGATACTAAATGATACAAGAATGGAAACGGAAGGCACAAAACACACTCCAAATCAGTCCACAATCTTAAGGATCCGAGAACCAAGATGGAGACCACTCTCGGATTCGCTATCAACAAGAAGAATACAAGATACAATGTGTATTTTAACACCAAAACAGCAACAAGAACAAGAACAAGATTAACACAAGATGATAAAAACGAAGACATAAGATTCGAATTTAACAATAACAACAAGAACACAAGATTACAACACAAAAAATAAACAAGATTACAAAAAGGTAAAAGGATAGATAGATAGACCACATGAGGGTATAATCTTAAGAACCCAAAAATGGACAATATTGGACCCTTAACTCTACACACAACAATAAACCTATCTCTTACAAAGACACAAGATCGAAATCCACCTCCCACATCAATGTTTCCAAGCAAATAACAACAAAAGAGAATCCACCCTATTGTTGTATCCTAATTTCATTTTTGCCTCCAAAGAGAAGAGAGGACCTGTATTTTCCAATGTCTTAAGACTTACAACATCATCAATAAAACTAAGTCTAAAAGCCCTACAATATTCTATTATACTAGGTTACAAATAAAATACAAAAAGACCAAAAGGCCCCTTAGAGACTTAGGTGCCCATCAAGTGTAATATGTTGGCTGAATTTTAGTGCACTTAGGTTCCCTTTTGCACTTTAATTGCACACACCAAGTCTCAGACCCAAAATACACTCCCCTAAGTCCATATCCGTGATTCCTGTATCAGGTAGCTTGAAATAATAACCTGCCACTAAGAGACATGTAAATAGGCACTTAATGCAACATAAATGAAGTAGAGAGCTGTTGGCACACCAATGAAGTGTTTAGGAGTTTAAAATAACACATGGGACTTAATTGAGTAAATGGAGAACTTCTAAGTAGGTGATGCACCTACTTGCTTAATTTCTTGTTAGGCTAAATTATATTTGGGCCTTGGCAGATTGTGTGTGTTGGGCAATATACCCATTTTGTTTTTCTTCTATTCAATTTGAGCTCAAATGAGTACATTACATTAGTATAGGCCCAAATCTGGTCCATAGCTATATGTCCAATAATTTGGTCCAAATAATTCAAGTAGGTGACTCACCTACTAGCTTAATTAAGTCAAGCAAGTACCTTAATATTTTGTTCCATTTTCATCTCCTAATCCCTTTAATCTAACCTTAAACTTATACACACTTGGTCAATTTAAACTTTTGATTCAAATTAGCTTACGATCCCAAGTTAAATAGTTGTATCAACGTTAACTTGGTCGCATCGCATAAAAACTGCACGGGCAGCATATAAAATTCTATCTATGCCATTAATACTTGCATAACAAACCTCACCCATTACCTATCCTATGAGACCATACTAGGTTCCATATAATTAGAATAAGTACAAGCAAAATACGGGATGTTACATCCTTCCCCCCTTAGAAACATTCGTCCTCGAATGTTAGCAGAACTATCCAACCAAAACAAGTTTAAGCCTAAGTTTAATATCCCTATTACCACATAGTACCTATATATTTTACACACACTTGTTATTGCTCCAATTCAGCATCTTGGACTTTTTCTTTGTATTTGAACAAATGGGGGTACTTGGATTTCATCTCTTCCTTTATCTTCCCATGTGATCTCTTCTACTTGTTGATTCCTCCAAAGTACTTTTATAGAAGTTATTTCCTTATTCCTCAACTTCTTAACCTGTCGATCTAGAATAGCAATAGAAATTTTCTCATAGGTGAGATCTTCTATAATTTGTACATCTTCAGTAGGGGTAATATGAGATGGATCTGCAATGCACTTTTGAAGCATTGAGACGTGAAATACCGGATGAACTATTGAGAGCTCTTGGGGTAGCTCTAATTCATAAGCAACTTGGCCAAACCTCCGAGTAATCTGGTATGGGCCTATATAATGTGGACTTAATTTTCCTTTCTTACCAAATCTCATAACCCCCTTCATTGGTGATACCTTCAAGAATACCCAATCACCTATAAAAAACTCCATCCCCCTCCTTCTAACATCTGCATATAACTTGTGTCGACTTTGGGCTATTTCTAGCCACCGTTGGATCACTTTAACCTTTTCCATAGCTTGATGAACAAGATCTGACCCGAATAAGGTAGTGTCGCCTGCTTCAAACTATCCAATTGCTGATTTACACTTTCTTCTATATAAAGCTTCATATGGTGCCATTTTGATACTTGAATGATAGCTATTGTCATAGGCAAACTCGATGAGAGGTAGATGATCATCCCAACTACCTTTACAGTCTAATACACAAGCTCGTAGCATATATTCGAGTATTTGAATGGTACGTTCTGCTTGTCCATCTATTTGAGGGTTAAAAGTTGTACTTAGATTCACTTGTGTTCCTAAATTTCTCTAGAAAGACTTCCAAAAATTTGCAGTAAATTGAGCTCCTCGATCTGATATAATAGAGATTGGAACTCCATGTAGTCAAACTATCTCCTTACTATATAATTTGGCATATTTTTCAACTGTGTAAGTGGTCCTAACTAGTAGAAAGTGCACTGATTTAGTAAGCCTATCAACAATCACCCATATGGAATCAAACCTTTGAGATGTACGAGGCAAACCAGTGATGAAATCCATGTTGATCATGTCCCACTTCCATATTGGAAGATCTATACATTGCATATAACCCCCGAGCTTTTGGTGCTCTACTTTAACTCCTTGACAATTTGGACATTTGGCTTCAAATTTTGCAATGTTCTTCTTTATGTCACCCCACCAATATATTCCTTTCAAATTATGGTATATTTTTGTTGACCCTGGATGGATAGAATACCTTGAATTATGTGCTTCATCATAATCCTCTTTCTTAGTCCATCTACATTCTGCACACATAATTTGTTTTGGCACCGAAGTACTCCTTGCGTAAGCTCAAATTCTTTCATCATACCACATTGCACATTTTTCTTAAGCTTTAATAGAATGTGATACGGGACAAATGGCCATCTTATCTTTTGATGACATCTTTGGAGGCCAACATATAGAGGCTCAATACTTGGTCACCTCGAGGAATACAAGAACATGCATGGAGGACCCGTTTTGAGCATACTTAAAGCAATCTTGTGTGTGGAAGATTTCTTGGAGCATTTAAGATTGAGGACTCACGGCTTTGGACCTTAATTACGGGCCTTTTGGACATTACACATGGTGTATTTACACACCATGGCCGCACCTATCATTAAGGGCAAAGTGGTCTTTTTGTCTTCTTTTATAATACACTATAAATAGGTCATTTTAGCTCATTTCTTGGTAGATTTTGAATGATGAAGAATTGAAAGACATATTTTCTCTCTTTTGAGAGTGTAACACCCTTCCGGCTTGGAAAAGCCATCCTTAGCATAGGGCTTGGTAAAGCCAATATTAATCTTTGCTTGGAAACAGTAGATGTTGAGGTGAGTTCATTCCCTTGGTGGTCACCGTAAGAGTGTGGTTTTGATTGTTACATTCATTAGGGGTTAGTGTTGAAATAGACTTAGTTCTTAATCTTGTAATAATCTTGGCTCACTATCTATCTTTATTTTCTATGCAATTTCCTTTGTGTTTGTGTTGAATCCGTGACTTGTTTTATCTTGTGTCATTTTTTCTGTTTTGGTGTTAAAATACACCTTGTATCTTGTAATCCTTGTGTTGTTATTGTTGGCCAAAAGTTGCTCTCAAAAGGGTCCTCGGGTTCTAGTTGATTTGTGGACTGTTTTGAGTAGTTTTTGAGCCTCCTCTTGTCTTCTCGTATCATTTGGTATCAAAGCCATCATTGATTTTATGCTAACAAGATCAATCTTGGGCTTGAGACTTGAAAGCTACAAAAAATAAAAAAACTAAAAACTAAAATTTCCAGAAAATAGCAATCTGTCCGTGTTTGCGTTCTTGGACAAAATTATGTTCTTATTGTGTCTTGGCCGATATTTGTTTGTTGTATGTCTAGATCTAGTAGTGTTATTGTTTGTTTTGTTGTTTCTAGTGTTAGTTTTCTTGTCCACTAACACTTTGAGTCTAGATCTAAACTTGAGCTTGAACTTGTTGAAAGTTGTTGTTGTGAACATAAGCTTGGCCAATTGTTGTTGTTCTTTTTGTTATGGATTTGAAGTTGGCCGTATTGATGTTGTTGTTATAGATTGGCCGAAGGTGACCTTGTAGTTGGGTGTTGGACTTGTCGTTGTCGTTCTTGAAACATTGTTGTTGTGTTCTTGTTGTTCTTCACCCTTTCATCTTTTGTTAACACAAGAAAAATGAACTTTAAATATACAAAAGGTGAAATAAAATTGTAGTAGTTGTTGGTGAAAGGACTAGTTCACATCACTCATAGACTTGACATCAACTTTTCAACCATTTTTCCATATTTCAAAGAGCCTTGTTTTGTGGAACTAGTACAAGTCAAATCTCACCTTTTGAGTTGAATTTGAAAAGAGTTACAAGACTTCTTATTTCCCTCCAAATACTAATTGTCTTCCATTCCAAAATTATAAGGAATAAAAATTTCAAGAATGGTGACTAAAACTTGATAAAACCAAACCAATACATGGCTGCCACATCATCACTGCTACTGTTCACACAATATTTTCGAGCTCAAAATTTTAGATTCATAGTTTCATTTTTATCGTCCCTTAGTTTCATTGTTGGTTCTAATACTAATTAGCAACTAGTAATCACCTACTTAGTTGTAGATTAGTTGTTGAGTCCGTTTCTTTTGTGTCTTTGTTATTTATGTTCTTTTTTTATTTTTTAACTCGTCGTAACTTCTTTGTTTCTAGTTCGTAAGTAGATTTTGTGTTGTGTCTTGAGTCGATCAAACAATATTCTATTCCAGACGCCAATAGAATTGACATCTTATTGACTATCGGAATATAAGCAACTTTTAATATTCACCGCTCCAAATTGTGGGGATCACAAAAGTGAGTGAATATGAGTGTTCGTGAGGAGCTTTAACTACTAATCTTGTTTGTTCATTTTATAGGTTTAAAAGGTAATAAGGGGAAAATGTCTTCGATAGCCGGGGATTATTGTGACTACAACATGGGAGACTATGATTGTAGTGAGGGGTTTTATGGCTATGAAGTTGAGAGAGATTGCGGAGGCTATGAAAATAGCCATGATCAAAACTTGGATAGATTTGAAAATTACTGTTTTGGGGGAGAAAATGAGGTGAATAAAGTACCTAGTGCTTATGGTGACTTTGGAGATGATATAGGACCTCGTGATGGATCTTATGATGACGTTGGGGCATGTGAGGAGTCTTACAATTCTCACTCTGAACCTAGATTTGATGTCAGGTATGACCCTTTCGTTCGCAAAGCTTATAAGAGCTATGATGAGAGTACACGTGAGGAGTGCGAAGATTCATATTCTCCACCTTGTAGTACTCCTTATCAAGATTGATATAGTGTGAATGGCTATACTAGCACTAGTGGAGGTTTTCCAACGAGAAGAAGAGGTATGCATCTCCAAAACCGAGGGGTACTCGTGAGCTTTATAATGTTGATCCAAGAAGGAGTGTACACTCTGGAAAGGTAACCATTTGTGGGATACTGGGCTTCCTCATTATATTAAATGATAGGTACTATAGTAACTACTCCATCCATGGTTGACTTCTTGGGGTTATTTTGTGAGCCTTTACTTGTTCCATACTTCTTGGAAGGATTTAAGGTTACCGAGAGGGTCAAGGTTGTCTTCTCCCAATTTGAATACCATGAGAAAGTGTGGTGCGATATTCTTCCATTGACATAAGGTCATGTATGCTTAGATGCCAATTGGTTTACACAACATAAAGTTCCAAATATGCAAAATTGGCCTAATATTGTAAGAGACCGATGGGGAAATTGCCTCAAGATGTATATTCTGCCCGGGCCGCAAAAAGAAGTTTCTATCTACTCCAATTCGAATTATTATGAGAGACAAAAGATTGAAAGGAGTAAGGAAGTGAAAGGTGGTAATCTGAGAGTGGAAAAAAGAGAGGTTATGTTGAGTGAAGTGAGGGGATTACCACCAAACCGTGATAACTTTGGTTGTCCTTCTATTTCTATGGACATTTGTGTAGGTACCAACATGGCAAGCGAAGACGACCAATGTCAAAAGGAAGTTGCTGCCCAAGCTTATGGAGGACCTTCACCTCACGGCAATAAAGAGTCTACTCAAGATCTTCAAGGTAAAATAGCTAACTCTTACACTTTAATGCATGTGAATGATAATTGTATGGCTAGTAATCCATTAAGTGTGAGTAGTAGCTTACTTATTTATGAGTCTAATGATTCCTTGTCTCTTGTTGATGATGATGTATATATTGTGAGTGTGTATACACTAGTTGATCCTATTGATGACAAAATTGACTCCTCTTGTGAGATCAATTTATGTCCAGCTAGTGTTGGAGCCAATATGTTGAATAGAAGTACATCATCTTGTGTAATGGGTGTTGATCAACTTGTTTGTGAAAACTGTCCACCACTTGAGTATGTGTGTGATGTGCTTAATAAGACTCAAGTGAGTGAAGTATTTGAAAATGTTGGTCAACAAAGTGAGAATGAACCTGAGAGCTCTTCTTTGGGTGATATTGTGTTCGGAACATCCTTGAAACTTGATATTGATCATTTAGAGAGTGAGGAACTTGCTTGTTACAAATCTGTCCATGAGGTAGATCACACTCTTTTTAGGTATAATGTCTTGTTTGCAGATGATTTAAACACTCCTAATGAACCTAGTGGTGGAAAATGATGGTATAGCTTGCCTTGGAAGCTATATAGCCTATATGCTAACCCATTATGGTGTGACAACATTTCTCCTAAAGAGGGAAATCTCTTCTTGGAAGATGAGAGTACTCTTAAGGGTGAGGAATGTGTGGTTACGGAAGCTACTTCTTCTTCTACTTTAAGTGATTTCATTATTGAGAGTACTCATGGTGATTATTGGGAAACTAGTAGTGAGTACACACATGAGACCACCTTAGTAGAAGTCGATTTGAGTGATACCTTTCTCTACTCTCTATTTGCTTTGGATGATATGTATGTTATTGTAGAGATTATTATTTTTTTTGGGTGTAGACCACGGAAAGGGAAGTGTTGTCGAGACCCGTATCTATGGCCACTTTTCCCATTTGACCCCGGTGCCAAATTTAGAAATGGTGATGTTAGTGCACCAAACTTGTTGCTTGGTCTACATGATATGCAAAGTTTCACTCTTGATGTATCCTATAACCAAATCATTTGTACATATTTTATTAAGTTTTTAATATTCCTTTCAAAGGATTCTTGGTTATATTGCAAATATGTGAAACCTTGGCATGTTAAGATGATTTGTTATGCTAACCCTAACCCTCATGCCATGAGGAGTTTGTATTTGTTTGTCCTCTCTTCGATTTTGCAAGGTTTGGATTCAAGGTCGAATCCTTTTCAAGGAAGGGAGAATGATACGGGACAAATGGCCATCTTATCTTTTGATGACATCTTTGGAGGCCAACATATAGAGGCTACGACTTGGTCACCTCAAGAATACAATAATATGCATAGAAGACCTATTTTGAGCATAACTTAAAGCAATCTCGCGTGTGGAAGATTGCTTGGAGCATCTAAGATTGAGGACTCACGGTTTTGGACCTTAATTAAGGGCATTTTGGACATTACACATGGTGTATTTACACACCATGGCCGCACCTATCATTAAGGGCAAAGTGGTCTTTTTTGTCTTCTTTTGTAATACACTGTAAATAGGTCATTTTAGCTCATTTCTTAGTAGATTTTGAATGATAAAGAATTGAAAGACATATTTTCTCTCTTTTGAGAGTATAACACCCTTAGTTGTAGGGCTTGGAAAAGCCATCCTTAGCATAGGGCTTGGAAAAGCCAATATTGATCTTTGCTTGGAAATGGTAGATCTTGATGTGAGTTCATTCCCTTGGTGGTCACCGTAAGAGTGTGGTTTTGATTGTTACATTCATTAGGGGTTAGTGTTGAAATACACTTGGTTCTTAATCTTGTAATAATCTTGGTCTCACTATCTATCTTTATTTTCTATGCAATTTCCTTTGTGTTTGTGTTGAATCCATGACTTGTTTCATCTTGTGTCATTGTTGCTGTTTTGGTGTTAAAATACACCTTGTATGTTGTAATCCTTGTGTTGTTATTGTTGGTCGAAAATTGCTCTCAAAGGGGTCCTCAGATTCTAGTTGATTTGTGGACTGTTTTAAGTAGTTTTTGAGCCTCCTCTTGTCTTCTCGTATCAGAATGGGATCTGCATATTTCTTCTCTTTTACTTTAGCTACTAGGGAAGATTCTGCAGCATTATAAATAATAAGCCCTTCATCTGGAGTTTCAAGAAGGCGAAATCCCAAATTGACTAGTTGGTATAAATCTTTAGTCATCCCTTGTCTTTCTATAGATGGTGCCATAGTCTTTGATACAAGTCAAATGGCCACTTTAGCTTTTGAAGACATCCTGTGAGGCCAACATAAGAAGAACCCAATTATGGTCACATTGAGGGCACGGGAGCACACATGGGGGACCCATTTTAAGCCCACAATAGAACAATCCCGTGATTGGAAGGTTGCTTGAAAGCTTGCCTTGATGAGATGCCTGAGAGGTCCAAGTGTTGAAGAATAATTGTGGAGACAAAAAAGACTCAAGGAAAGCCATATGTTGAAATGTGAATAAGACCAGATCAAAACACTACATGATCACCCATTCATTAAGGGTGTAATGGTCTTTTTATGCTTTTTCTTTACACTCCATAGGAGCCCCTTTTCATTAAGGGTAATTTGGTCTTTAATTTAATAAGTATAAATAGACTCCTTAGGCTTATTTTTCATTAGACTTTGATGAAATTGGATATTATTCTTAGATTGTAGCTTTAGTCTTGTAGTTTTAACTCTCAAACCTGAAATTGGTTCCTTGAATACATTTGAAGTTAGGGTTTCACTTGTTTTGGGAAATTTGGCAAGAAAGGTGTGCTTGAGGAAGAGTGTTTCCTTTGGGTCACCAATGAGAGTAGTTTGATCTTACATTGGTGATGTGTGTTTGAAGGTTTGATACACATTCTAGTGCTATTCATTGGTGGAAGTAAGGGTCTCTCTATCTATCTTTAATTTCATGCAATTTTTCTTCTTCATCTCCTTCTAGTGTATTGTTTTCTTTAGTTGTGTTTGCTGGAAATTGTTTGTTGAACCCCAAATTTCGTGATTTCTTAGTGTTAGGATATCATTTGGTATCTGAGCCCTGTTTAGGGTTGTTCCAACATCCCTAAATCTTGGTTTAAGTGTTCTTATATAGAAAATCTCATCAAAAAGAGTCAAAAATCAGAAAATACAAAAAAAAAGGTGTCTTGTGTTGTCTTTTGTTAGATCCAAATTTAGTGTCTTAGATCTACAAATTTTTACTTTGTTTTGAAGGTTTCTTGTGTTAGATTCTTGTTCTCTAACACCTAGGGAGTCTAGATCTACTTTTAGATTGAAGTTTGGTTGAGTTTGAGCTTAGATCCACCATGGCTATGGAGTTTTGAAGCTTTTTGTGCTATACACGTTTTTTTCTTGGTGATTTAGGCTTGATTTGTGGCTGATTTTTTGTTGGTTTAAGTTGTTTTGACATAAGGAACCTAGGGTTACAAAAAAAATTAGATTTGGAGCTCATTTGCTAGGTGGTCAAACTTGGTCAACGCTTGAATATTCATCTTGTTCATCCATGATCTTCATAACTTAGTGAAGAAGAGTATTCAAGGTTCTTGTTTGATCCAAAAAAGGGAAGAAAGAGTGTGAAAAAGTTGTTTGTCTAAAAGCATATTCAAAGAATATTCCATTCTTCCAAAAAAAGGAGGGGACAAGAGGACAAACAAAGTACAAGTGCATTTATTAGGGGGGGACCAATTCATTTCTCATCCATTTTGAAGCTTGAAAGGGCTTCAAACTTGAACATTTTCCCTCCCAAAACTGAATTCTCTTCTTTCCTAAGGTGTTTGGCCAAAAATTTTTTTTGGAAAAATTGAAATTCCGAAGGGTGACAACCAACCACGTAGTGCCACATCATCACTTGTGCTCAACCAAAGTTCGACCCTAAAATTAGATTTTTTCTAGTTTCTAGTTTTTTTATTCTAGTTTCTTATAAGTCAATTCTATCCCTAATTAGTAAGCTAGCAATTACCTACTAGTTTGGTAATTAATTAGATTAGAGTTCGTTCTTTCGCGTCTTCAATTTTTGTGTGCTTTTCTCATTTTCAAGTCATAGTATTTTTGTTGGTTCAAGTTCGTGCATCACTTATTTTGAGTCATTTCAAACGAAGATCCATTCCGATTCAAAGCTTCTCACCTCTCAAGTAACTTGCCAAGTATTGCCGGTTTCTCCAACACTTGTGAAGCCAAGTGTGAGGTGAGGTTGAGTGTGAGTGAAGTGAGGCTTTTGAACTAACTCGTTTGCTCGTTTTGTAGGTTATTTTGCTTGATGTTTTTTGCACTTTGTAGGTACATTTTCCATGGAAACCGAAGGTACTATTTCCAACCTTTGGGAAATGATGTTATGGGAGCTTTGATGGCCCAAATGGAGGCCTTGAGTCGAGAAATGAAGAGCAGAAATGATGCTATAAGGAGTGATATGGATTCAATGAGGGGTGACATGATTATAATTAGAGCGAGGGTTGATAGACTATGTCTACCAAAATCTCCACAATTCCAAACACCTCAAGTCCAAAGATCCTATATTTCACAAAACTAGACACTAAACCTAGATGAAGAGATGAAACAAGGAAGAAGACTTGACAAGCTCCCTTGTGATGTGAGATTCTCAAAGGATAAAGTGGGCTACCATGATCTGAACCAAGGCAAAGAAGAATGTACTCAAGAACATAAAGGTAAAATAGCAAACTCATACACTTTTGTACATGTGGACGATGATTGTATGGCTAGTAGCCCATTGAGCATGAGTGGTAGCTTATCTATTTGTGAGTCTATTGATTCTTTGCCTCTTGATAACCGAATTGACTCTTCATGAAAGATCAATTTATGTCCACCTAGTGTTGAAGCTAATATGTTGAATAATAGTACATCATGTTGTGGGAATTGTGTTGATCAACTTATGTGTGAAATTTGTCCACCACTTAAGGATGTATGTGATATGTTTAATGGATCTCAAGTGAGTTATGATGTTGAAAATGTTGATCAAATAAATAGGAGTAACCCCTTTAGCATAACCTCTAGTGAAAGTTCTACTCTCGGTTTTGCTCATAGGGATAATCATGTGCTTGAAATATCTTTGATGCTTGATAACGATCTTTTAGAGAATGGATTTGCATATTCTATATCCTCTTCATGGATAGATCCTTCTCTCTTTAAGGATAATTTCTTGTTTGAAGATGATGAGTTCACTCCTAATGAACCTAGTGGTGAGAATGAAGTTGAAGGTATAGCTTGTCTTGAAAGCTATAGCCTATATGCCAATCCACTATGGTGTGACAACATTCGTCCTAAAGATGGAAATCTCTTTTTGGAAGATGAGAGTACTCTTGAAACGGCAAAAACAAGAGAACACGAAACAACTCCAAAATAGTCCACTAATCTTAAGGATTTGAGGACCCTTTTGAAGACCACACTCGGATTCGCCATCAACAACACAATAACAAGATAAAGAGGATGTTTTTGACACCAAAACAGTAGCAACACAACAAGAACAATATGAACTACAAATTTCGGATTGCACATTAACAACACAAACACACGGTTACAACATCCACACTACTACACGATTACAAAGAAACAAAAGGATAGATAGTTAGAAATATTGAAGGTATAATTTTAACAACCCAAAAGCCTATTCCACTCTTGGGCCGTTAACATCATACACAACAAATACCTAACTCTTACGTTGGCACAAGAGTGACCTCGATCTCCCAAGCATCCAACATTTCCAATCTTGAATCCAACATGAGTGATTCCACACTCAAGTTGATTTCCCTAGTTAATAGTTTCATCCATGGGGGCCATTCTCACAAGAGAGAGTGTTTCAATGTTACAACTTTCAATCTTCAGCAAAAACTCCTGAATGAAACGCTAAAAGGTTCTATTTATAGATATTACAAAAATAGTGCGAAATATCCATAATGACCCCTTAGTCTCAAGTCTTCAAGTGGGTGCCCTGGAGAGCATTATATGGACAGTTTTGGACCCTTTTTAAGCCCTCATTTACACTTCACTTTCGCACTCCAAGTCTCGGTTTCAATACATCTCACACACATGCATCCTCGTGGTCGTACCTGTATCTTCCTCCCCTTCTTGAAAAAGGATTCGACCTCGAATCCATGCCTTGAAAAATCAAGAGAAGACAAACAAGCACACATCCTCATGACATATGCCATGCCGAGGTGGAACAAACTTGAAGTACATCTATGGATCCTTTGTGTTGAACATAAAAAACTTAGTACAAATGTCACAAAGGAAGTGGCTATGATGAACATCAATAAATAATGAGCATGGGCCAGGACAACTCCTACCATACCCTAAGATGGTACCGGGATCAAATAGAAGAAGTAGCCATGGACATGGGTTTCGGCTACTCTCACTTTCCCCTAAGGTGTCGTCCTCAAAATTAGGCATACCCTCTAGATCATTAGTGGAAATATCATGAGCACAAAGAGGGTAGATAAAGGTGTCACACAAGCTAACTTCACTTATGGTGTCCTTATACATGTCCTCATTAGCTTCAAGTCCATCAACACTAGTATGCTCAACATAGGGAACACATACAGAAGAAGTAGATGGAATTTCTAAGTATGCACCACCTTTTATTTCAAGAGAATAACCCCCACATAGATATAAATCACCATGGCCAGAAAAGGAATCAATTATAAAAACATTTTTACAAGAACAATCACATTTTGGGTTTTCCAAGGAATCAAGCAAATCATGGTCATCTTCACCCGATTGACTATTCCTTTTCAAGACTACACATTCCCTACCCTTAAGAGTATTCTCATCTTCCAAGAAGAGATTTTCATCTTGAGGAGGAATGTTGTCACACCATAGTGGGTTAGCATATAGGCTATAGCTTCCAAGACAAGCCATGTCATCAACATCACCTGACCACTAGGTTTATTAGGAGTAAATAAACTATCTTCAAACAAGACATTGTGCCTAAAGAGTGAATTATCTAACTCACAGATAGATTTGGAACTTTCTCTCTCCAAGGAATCATTATCAAGTTACAAAGATATGTTAAGCACATGATTAACCCTATGAATCAAACAAACATTAGCATCTTTACAACAACATAGGCTCATAGGTTCACTCCTTTTTCCTTGGCTAACATCTTTAAATCCTTCACTCACTTGAGATTCATTAATCACATCACACATATCTTCAAGTGGTGGGAAATTTTTACTCACAAGTTTGGCAGCAACTTCCTCCGAGAAGCTCTCAACGCAAGGTGCATGGATAATTGGATTTTGTGGGTAGAGTTTGGGTAACAATTGGCGTATAATTTCAATGTGACATTTCATATCTTTAATATTGTCATTGATACTATCACATGTGGCATTGAAATTATGGGTAGCCAATGTACCTAACAAAAAGACACAATAAACAAAGAAAACAAACAAACTTGTTAGATCCAAAATGCCTCACCACACTCTCACTCTCGATTTTACCTCACACTTGGTTTCACAAGTGTTGAAAGTCGGCTTGTACTTTGTGAGTGATTGAGGGTCGAGTCTACGCTTGCTCGGAATAGATTTTTATTTGAGTTTACTCAAAGAAAAATTTGTTTACGAACTGGAACCAACAAGATACAACGAATTCACGAAAGAGAAAAGCACACAAAGAAGTTAACACGAACAAAAGGAGACAAACTAATTTACAATCTAGTAGGAGTTACTATATTATCAATTAGCGTTCAGACCAATCAAACGAAACTGCGGAACAATAAAAAGAAACTAAGAAAATCTGAAATTTAAACCAAAATTGTTGTGTGAACAGTAACAAGGATGACGTGGCAACACGTAATTGTTTGCGGTTTCTAACAATTTTTGTTGTCCAATTTCAAGTCTTGGTTAATTTATAATTTAGGAATTGGTGGAATTTGTTTTAAGGAGGGAAATTCAAACAAGTCTTGGAGCCTTTCCAAATTCAAGTTTTCAAGACTTGACTTTTATAGTACTTTTCCTTAAAACACGGACCCTTGTTTCATGGGAAAGTGGCTGAGAAGTGATGTAAAGTCTTTAGTGTGTAGGAAAAATCTTTGAGTCACAAGTACTACACCTTGAAACTTGGATCTATGTCTTGCAAGACTAACACAATACAAGCTCTTTTTTCTTCAACTTCTAAGATCAACAACCACTTTTTTTTCAACAATATATGGAGATGGTGAAGAACACCATGAACACAAACTTTGAGTCTTGAAGTTCTAAAGTTCAAGTTGGACCCCCCAAACAACAACAACAACTTTCCAAGCTTAAATTCTACAACACAATCACCACAATACACGTTCAAAACTTGAACCAACAACACATCACATGTTCAAGTCTTGAACCCACAACAACAATACCAACAACAATCGGCCAAGTCCAAATTCACAATAACAACATCAACAACAAAGGCTCAAATCAATATATAGACTCAAAGTGTTAGTGAAGAACAATACTAACACTAGAAACACTTAATACAAGTAAAAATATCAGCCAAGATACAACAAGAACATAATTTTCGACCAAGAACACAAAGTGGACAGATTGCTATTTTCTGGAAATTTCAATTTTCAGTTTTTTTTTTTGTAGTTTTCCAGTCTCAAGCCCAATATTGATCTTTTTAGAACAAAATCAAAGATGGCTTTGATACCAAATGATACGGGAAAAATAAGAGAACATGAAATAACTCCAAAACAGTCCACTAATCTTAAGGATTTGAGGACCCTTTTGAAGACCACTCTCGGATTCGCTATCAACAACACAATAACAAGATAAAGAGGATGTTTTTGACACCAAAACAGTAGCAACACAACAAGAATAATATGAACAATAGACAAATTTCGGATTGCACGTTAACAACACAAACACATGGTTACAACATCCACACTACTACACGATTACAAAGAAACAAAAGGATAGATAGTTAGAAATATTAAAGGTATAATCTTAACAACCCAAAAGCCTATTCCACTCTTGGACCTTTAACATCATACATAACAAATACCTAACTCTTACGTTGGCACAAGAGTGACCTCTATCTCCCAAGCATCCAACGTTTCCAAGCTTGAATCCAACACGAGTGATTCCACACTCAAGTTGATTTCCCTAGTTACAAGTTTCGTCCATGGGGGCCATTCTCACAAGGGAGAGTGTTTCAATGTTACAACTTTCAATCTTCAGCAAAAACTCCTGAATGAAACCCTAAAAGGTTCTATTTATAGATATTACAAAAATAGTGTGAAATGTCCATAATGACCCTTAGTATCAAGCCTTCAAGTGGGTTCCCTTGGAGATCATTATATGGACGGTTTTGGACCCTTTTTAAGTCCTCATTTGCACTTCACTTTCACACTCCAAGTCTCAGGTTCAATACATATCACAAACATGCATCCTCGTGGTCGTACCTGTATCACTTAAGGTAAGGGATGTGAGGTATTAGAAAGGAATAATCAATTGGGTGATGATAATTTTGACTTTCTTGAATTCTTAAGAAACCCAATAAGTCATTGTTCCTTAAAAATTGATTGTGGTTGTGATCCTTTGTATGACACCCCACCCACGTTTGATGATTATGAGGATGAATTACTTGCTTCTTGTGAAGAATTAAGTAATAATTTCTTTGACTTTGGTGGTGGTATGTGTATA
This sequence comes from Capsicum annuum, assembly GCF_002878395.1. Taxonomy (NCBI): domain Eukaryota; kingdom Viridiplantae; phylum Streptophyta; class Magnoliopsida; order Solanales; family Solanaceae; genus Capsicum; species Capsicum annuum. The sequence goes on along the minus strand of NC_061115.1, from coordinate 102,439,842 downwards.
CTTGAGGGTACTTCTATAGAGAGGGAAGGTTTCCATTGCTTTAAAATTACTTCTTCTTCTACTACGTGTGATCTTATTGTTGAGAGTACTTATGGTGATGATGTTAAAACTAGTGGTGAGTACACACATGAAGATACCTTAGTAGAAGTTGACTTGAGTGATTCCTTTCTTTACTCTCTACTTTCTTTTGATGAAATGTATGCCACTGTAGAGAGTATGTCGTGTAGTTTGAGTGAAGCCTATGGGAAATGGGAGTGTTGTCTAGACCCGTGTCTATGGCCACTCTTCCCGTTTAACCCCGACGCCAAATATAGAATTGACGATGTTGATGTACCCAACTTGTTGCTTGGACTACATGCAAGCAAAGTATCAGTTTTGGCGAATTCCATAACCAAATCCTTTACGCATCTTTCATTGAACTTTTAATATTTAATTTAGAGGATTCTTGGTTATATTGCAAATATGTGCAACCTTGGCATGTTGAGATGATTTGTTGTGCTAACCCTAACCCTTATGCCATGAGGAGTTTGTATTTATTTATCCTTTCTTTGGTTTTGCTAGGTTTGGATTCGAGGTCGAATCCTTTTCAAGAAGGGGAGGATGATACAAGTCAAATGGCCACCTTAGCTTTTGAAGACATCCTGCGAGGCCAACACAAGAAGAACCCAATTATGGTTACATTGAAGGCACGGGAGCACACATGGGGACCCATTTTAAGCCCACAATAGAACAATCCTTTCATACCCCATCCTAGATGAAGTAGACAACAACTATAGGAACACATACTATAAAAACAAACTAGATGAGAAAATAAATCACTAAACAAATGGAATTGCTGATAAAAAGCTATAGATATAATACCAACCAATTAGCCAAATCGATAAGATGACATATGAACCTATTGATACATATGACTGCTTTACAATGTCTACAAAGCCTCTAATGGAATCCATGACCATAAAACCATCAAAATATATATGATAAAGACTCGGAAAGGCCCCGAATCAACTGGGAGCTCACCAACAGTCGCTGAGTATCCTGTGTTCTATTGGGAGATCTACTCGATAAAGACTTGTGCCTGCAACATAGGACGGTGGTCCCCATGAGGGACGCCAGTACAAAGTAATGTACTGAATATGTAAGGCACGAGATAACCATAAGTGAAATAAGAAATTAATGAAACTCGGGGTCAATAAATATAAACATATAGATAAGGATGAACAACCACCTTTACTTACACTTGTGGAAGACAGTACATTGCATGCTTTTCTTTACTTTACTCTTCTTTGCTTTATAATATTTGTAAGCCATGTGGTACATACGACCAGCTGATCAGTGGTAAAAGAGGATAATCCATGCTAGGTATTATACCCCTGGGATACGTTCCTCATCAATACATAAATCGGGATTAACCCATGCTAGGCTTACCTTTCACCCCTGGGATACCATCCGATAATGGGATCGACCCATGCTAGGTGTTCCTTCCACCCCTAGGATACCACTCATAAATCAATAAATTAAGATCGACCCATGCTAGGCTCTCGCCCCTGAGCTACCACTCACACATAAGTATATTTACTTTACATCACTTTTTTAATCTTTTAGATTGTTATTTTGGTGGTTATAACATTATTGAGCTTTAGAGCTATGAACCAATAGAAGAAGGCATGCAATCGAGACAAGAACAATGATATAGGAAATAAGGGTAATACTTTGGAACTTATATGACACCATGAGCCTCACTGGGCATAAAACATATTCACTAATAAATAAGCCAAGAAGGTATGTGACAAGCGAAGAGATGATGACCTGTAACAAATAAGCTAGTAAGGTGTATAACTAGTAAGCAAGTGACATTACATAGCATATATGGGTTGTGGCAGATTCTAGTGATCTTACCTAGCATATAGTAATTGGGGCAGATTCAAGTGTAGAAATTTAGACGTTTCAAATGGGGGAATACGTTCATACCCAGTTGAGATACGTAACTCCTCGACTAAAGAGGTTTGGACTATACAACAAATACTTATTAGGTAATAACAAATAGAAGGGTACGTGAGAATGGGTACTATTGATGCACGAGGGCAGATTCTAATTAGGAACAAATGTATATCCCATATAAGGACATATAAACTATACACTAAATAGGTAAAGAATCTATAAGGTCACCTTATGCCCAAACACGATGGGAATGATATTCGAAAAAAAGAACATGTGTAGCCAAAAGAAGTATACAATCAATTAAAGCAATTTTGGACAGATTGTAATCCAACATGTGACACTCTTTAACTTGTATAATCTTGGATCTTATTGATTCATATAAGAGAAACATGTGACACTTTGACACACTTTTAGACCATGGGCAGTAAATAAAAGGTCGATTAACTATAGTGGGGTTGGTACACCATCACAATGTATCTTTTAACATGAAAGATCATCTACGAAGCTCACTTTATTGGTACACGAGTATGTGACACCATGCCAAAGAATATGAACTAGAATAAACTTACATACCTCGTTGTGCAACCTGATTATTATAATGAATTAGACTTCTTTCCTTTAAGGTGTTAATCTACAATATAAGCACATAAAGGAGCTAATATTAGCAACTAATCACAATGTAACCGTTGTAAAACAGTAGCTAAACACTAGACGGGCAGTAAGACTATTCAGCCCCTCAAACACTTGATGTATCACCACACCCTCCTTCTATACTTTAATACAACTCCATTTTACCATTCCATACCACCCACTGCCTCCAACAACAACACTTATAGACATCACCTAAAAAGTACCAAAATCCTTCAACACAATATAAGATATTGAACTTACGACTTTCGATCACCGTTCTGTGAGTTCTTAACAACAACATATATAAAATCCTCCATCAAGGCCTATACAAAAGGAGGGGTGAATAGGGGCAGTAACCTTACCTTTATTTCTGAAATTTGCTTTCTTAAAGTGCACTTCATCAAGATGCTAAGTTTCCCTTCAAGTTGAACCAAATACTATTGGGAAATATTTTGGAAATTAAAGAGAAGTGGACTGCCAAGCTTGGAAAAGAAGGTCTGCCCTATACTTCAAACAAAACAATAACTTAATTTTTCATAACTTCCCATGACATGATTAAATATAAACCATAGTTATTTTCACTTACCTTTGCTGGAAATAAGGAGGGTTTCTTCAAGAACTTTAGGAGAGAAAAGAGGCGGTTGTTTTAGGCTTGAGAGAAAAGAGAGAGGGAGATAATTATAATCTGATTTTTTTGCAAGAATGAAGTGAAAATGAACTAAATGGACCTTATAAATCCTTCCACTTGACCGCCTCTTTTTTGCTCATTTCCAGCCGCATATTGGTCAAAATTAGTCCAAGTAGGTGATGCACCTACTTGGATATTTAAGCTTCTCAAAAACTCCAAGTAGGTGATGCACCTACTTGGTTTATTTCTAATTGGATCACACCATAATGGGCCTTAAATAGAATAGGTATTGGGTTGGACATTTGGGCCTTAAATAGATTAGGTGTTGGGCTGCTCATCTTTCCCTTTTTCTTTTACTTAATTTGGTCCTTTAATATGTCCAATAATATAGGCCTCAATTTAGTTCGCCTATTATCTTAATTAAGTCAAGCAAGCACCTCACTTATTTTCTCTTAATTTTTCCAAAATATTGATCCCTCTACTTAACTTAACACTTATCTTTAACTTTAAGCTCAAATACCTATCTCGAGTTTAAATACTTTCATCTATGCTAAGTTGGTCTATGTTTGGGATGTACGGAGCATTACAAATCCCGTGTATGGAAGGTTGCTTGAAAGCTTGCCTTGATGATATGCCTGAGAGGTCCAAGTGTTGAAGAATAATTGTGAAGACCAAAAAGACTCAAGGAAAGTCATATGTTGAAGTGTGAATAAGACCACATCAAAACACTACATGATCACCCATTCATTAAGGGTGTAATGGTCTTTTTATGCTTTTTCTTTACACTCCATGGAGCCCCTTTTCATTAAGGGTATTTTGGTCTTTAATGTAATAAGTATAAATAGACTCCTTAGGCTTATTTTTCATTAGACTTTCATGAGATTGGATATTATTCTTAGATTGTAGCTTTACTCTTGTAGTTTTAGCTCTAAAACCCGGAATTGGTTCCTTGAATACATTTGAAGTTAGGGTTTCACTTGTATTGGGAAATTTGGCAAGAAAGGTGTGCTTGAGGAAGAGTGTTTCCTTTGGGTCACCTAAGGGAGTGGTTTGATCTTACATTGGTGATGTGTTTTTGAAGTTTTGATACACCTTCTTGTGCTATTCATTGGTGGAAGTGAGGGCCTCTCTATCTATCTTTAATTTCATGCAATTCTTCTTGTTTATCTCCTTCTAGTGTATTGTTTTCTTTAGTTGCGTTTGCTGAAAATCATTTTCTGAACCCCAAATTTCATGATTTCTTAGTGTTAGGCTATCAGTCTTCCAACTTAATGCATCTGCCACCACATTTGCTTTTCCCGGATGATACAAGATATCAATGTCATAGTCTTTTAATAATTCAAGTCATCTTCACTGCCTCAAATTTAGGTCCTTCTAATTAAAGATATACTGCAAACTCTTGTGGTCAGTGTATATGTCAACATGAATCCCGTACAGGTAGTGACGCCATATCTTTAAGGCAAATATAACCGCTGCTAGCGCCAGATCATGTGTTGGATAATTTTTATCATGTGGCTACAATTGTCTCAAGGCATATGCTATGAATTTACCATGCTGCATCAATACACACCCTAAGCCAATTCTTGAAGCATCACAATACACTGCATACCCCTCTGTGCCTTCTGGAAGCACCAATACGGGTGTAGAAGTCAACTTATTCTTCAAATCTTGGAAACTTCTTTTGCATGCATCATTCCATTGGAACTTGGATGCTTTATGTGTTAGCTTTGTTAAAGGTGCAGAAATTGAGGAAAATTCTTCAACAAACCTTCTATAATAACTTGCCAACCCAAGGAAACTACGAACCTTTGTAGGCGTTATAGTTCTTGGCCAATTCTTCACGACTTCTATCTTTTGAGTATCAACCTTTATTCCTTCATTAGATAAAATATGACCCAAGAATACCACAGATTTTAACCAAAACTCATATTTAGAGAACTTTGCAAATAGCTTATGATTACGAAGAATCTGCAACACCTATCATAAGTGATTGGCATGGTCCTCATTTGATCTCGAATAAACCATAATATTATCTATAAAAACTATCACAAACGCATCCAAGAAGCGCTTGAACACCCTATTCATCAAATCCATAAAAGCTGCAGGTGCATTAGTTAGCCCAAAGGACATGCTAGGAACTCGTAATGACCGTACCATGTTCAAAATATTGTCTTGGGTATGTCATTCTCTTTCACCCTCATTTGGTGGTACCCAGACCTTAAATAAATCTTTGAAAACCACTTGGCGCCTTTCAACTGATCAAATAAGTCATCAATTCTTGGAAGGGGATATTTGTTCTTAATAGTCACCTTGTTGAGTTGTCTATAGTCAATACACATTCTTAACGAGCCATCCTTCTTACGCACAAATAACACTGGTGCACCCCAAGGGGACACACTAGGCCTTATGAATCCTTTTTCTAGCAAGTCTTTCAATTGCTCTTTCAACTCCCGTAATTTTTTCGAGGCCATTCTATACGGAGAAATTGAAATTGGTTAAGTACCTAGAATCACATCGATACCAAACTCCACTTCTCGTTCTGGAGGCAAACTCGAAAGATCTTCAGGAAATACATCAAGAAATTCATTTACCACTGGAATAGTTTGAAGAGTTGGTGTCTCCGTATTTATATCCTTCACTCTAACCAGATGACATAAGTAACCCTTGGAAATCATATTTTTTGCCTTAAAATAAGAAATAAATTTACCTCTTGGTGCACCAATAGTACCTCTCTATTCTAGCACTGCCTCCCTTGGGAAATAGAAACACACCCTCTTAGTTTGGCAATCTTCTATGGCATAACAAGAAGTCAACCAATCCATACCCATAGCATCAAAATCTACCATTTCTAACTCAACCAGGTCAGCCATTGTATCGTGACCACAAATAGTTATTATACAATTTTGATACACTCTCTTAGCTATAACAGATTCACCAATAAGCGTAGATACTTCAAGTGGCTTAACTAGAAATTCTGGTATTTTTTTGAACTTTTCAGCAACTAATGGAGTTCAATATGATAATGTAGAATCCGGATCAACTAATGCATATACATCATATGAAAAGATGGACAATGTACTTGTAACCACATCTGGAGAAGCCTCTAAATTTTGTCGATCCGCTAAAGCATATGTACGATTCTGAACCACTAAAGCTAGCTCCTCCTTTAGAACCTCTACCACGACCTATAAGTTGTACATATCTACCTGAATAAGGCACCGATGATGATGATGCAATAGCTGATCCAGTAGGTCGTACCATACCACCTATGCCCCTTTGAGGGCATTCTCTCATCATATGTCCTGACGTACCATACCAAAAGCATGCATTTGTTCTAAATCGATATGCACTTAAATAAAGATTTCCACATTGTCTACATGGCTATCGAGGAATCCTTAATGGGCTCATACTCCCTTTCTCTTGATATCCCGTTGTTCGCGAACTCTGACCCTCATTTTTTGACCAAACTAGTTACCTTTAGACCCTTGAAACTGTGGTGGAGCACTAGCTGCAGAATAAGAAGATAATGGCCTAGGTAGTCTATTAGAAAATCGAGGCCTAAAATCTCCTTGGGATATCATGAACTACCCCATAGATCTAGCCCTTTTGGAATATCCTCTTTCCAATTCTTGTGCTCTTCTTCTTTGCCTCTGATCCTCCATTTTTTGTGCAAAAACTTATATCCTTGCTATGTCCATGTCTTTGTTTAAAGTAGCAGTAGTAAAATCTCTAACCAAATATGGATCCAATCTATCCATATATCGATGAACTCTATCATCCATAGTAGCTACAACATTAGGAGCATACTTAGACAAGGAGTTAAACCGGAGGTTGTACTCCCTCACGCTCATATTTTCTTGGCGAAGATTTAGGAACTGATCCGCACGGGTTTCTTGAATCTCAAATGGAAGGTAATGATTAAGAAATGCCTCTTTGAACTCTTTCCAAGTAGCTGAAGATGCATCAATACCCCTAGATCATTTCCAATCTCCATACCAAAAGATAGCCTCCCCTTTGAATCTATATACTGTTAGGTCAACTATCTCTTTACCTGATACATGCATGACATCTAGTGCCCTTTGGATTTGATCAATAAAGTCCAGTGGATCTTTATTAAGATCTAATCCGGTGAACGTGGGAGGATCCGATTTAAGAAAATCCTGCGTTCGTAGGCTAGCTGCCCTATCTGTACCACTAGAACCTATAGTTGGAATGGCTTATCCTTGAGCTTGTCCAGCAACTATATGAGCCAACAACTGTATTGCATTCCTTAGATCTTGGTCTGTAGCATTGGTTGGTAGTTCTGAGGATGCGGTTCTTCTCTTTCTTAGCTCATCTGGAGATAGAGAAGTAGAAAAAGTTTGGGACACAAACTCAGCTTAAGCCTTACTTTGATTAGCTCGTCTATGTGGTGATTTGCTAGTCCCTTCCCCGGCAGCCTCGTCTATTCGCCTACCTGTATTCTTACTCCTTCTTGTAACCGACATCTTTATATAATAAGAGGAAAAAATAGGTTCAATGGTTAAATATGACTTCACCTACAACATGGGCTCTATTGCATGATCTAAGATATGAAAAAAAAAAAAAGACAACTCCTAAATGTCCCAAAGCCTCCTGTTTATAGATGTAGTGCACAACACTCCCATAAACAAGACTTTATATAGACACGACTTGGTAGACATTCTAGGAGGACCGCTCTGATACCACTTTTGTCATGCCTCATTCTTATTGGGGCGGACAGGAGCCATTAAGGCCTGAGAGAACCAATTCATAACCATGTACTTCCCATGAACGTAATTATGACAACCAAATGTTCTGACAAACATGATATCATGTATCAATGAAAATAATTACACATGCAAGCATAAACTGATATATACAACACTTGGCCGTTGGGGCCACCATGTCTAAAAACAAGACATTACCAAACTTTACATTAGTCTACAAAGCCTCTAAAAGATACATAGACTTGGTTAGGATTGGGACAACCCCCCCTCCCCCCCCACCCAACTCTTAGCCTACTACACAAACCAAAACATATGGAATAGACTCGGAAAGCCCCAAATCAACCTGGATCTTACCAATATGCATAGAATAGCCTGCGCTCCTACGAGTGAGGTGTCTAAGCTGAAGTACCTATGCCTGGAGCATGAAATACAGGTCCTCATAAGGGACGTCAGTACGAAAATATGTACTAAATATGTAAGGCTGAAGGTAACAACACACGATACAAGAGCTCAATAGAAATCAGAAACAACTGTATAAGTAGTACTAGTAGACCACTTTTATATACATATTTGTGGGACTACATACATTACATTCCTTTCTTTATTTTTACCTTTCTTACTTCATAATATTTGTAAGCCATATGTAATGTAAATGACCAGATGATCCATGGTAAATAGATAAGTTAGGATCGGCCCATGCTAGGCTTATGCCCCTGAGCTGCCACCTTGATACGGGTTAAAGAGGCATCTTAGAACTCGAGGACATGAAGACGTGAGTGAAGACCCGAGATTATAGGGCTTCCCATCCAAGGAACAAGCTTTGAAGTGTAGAGAACAAGTCCCACACTCCAAAGCTATTACTGTTCATCCATCACTGTTCATCCTCTCCTTGGCAAGCATTTTTTGGTCATTTGTAATAAGTTGTCCTACCTATAAATATAACCATAATTAGGTCATTTTTGGTAAGATTTTTGATGATATTTGTAGCCTCTTTTGAGAGCCTCTTAGCAAAGTGGAATCCTTGTGTTGATGAATCGCTTAGAAACGGAGATTGCTTGAGGATTCCTGTTTCCTTGATGTCATGTAAGATATTGGTTTAGGTTGTGTGTGATATTAAAGGTCCAAAAGTAGAATAAGCTTTTGGGTTGTTAATATTACATCTTCATTTGTCTATCTATCTATCTTTATCATATTGCATTTTGTATGTTTGTAGTGGACTATTTTTGTACCTTGTTGAATCCAAAAGTTGTGTTCTTGTGTTAATCTTGTTCATCATGTGTTTTTTCTATTTTTTTTAGTGTGTTTACTCTTGATATCACTTTCTTTCTTGTTCTTCTTGTGAATTCGAGATAGGTCATAAAAGGGTCCATAGTTCTTGAACTAGTGGACTTATTGGTGTTTGTTTTGTGTGTTCTTGGGGAGTTTTGGTATTCCAATTTTCTCTTTTGTGAATTCATTGTGTGTTGTTGGTTCAAGTTCGTAAGCAATTCTTCTTTTGAGTCAAGTCAAACAAAAATCTATTTCGAGCAAAGATGGACTCATCCCTCAATCACTCACGAAGTACAAGCCGACTTTTAAAACTTGTGAAATCAAGTGTAAGGTAAAACCAAGAGTGAGGGTGTGGTGAGGCATTTTGAACTAACAAGTTTGTTTTATTGTTTGTTGTTGTCCTTTGCTTTAGGTACCATGGCTGCCACTAATTTCGATGCCATATTTGATTGCATCAATGATGATATTGAAGAAATGAAATGGCACGTGGAAAGGCTACGCCAATTATTGCCTAAACTTATCCCACAAAATCTAACTTTCCTTGTCCAAACACCTTTTGCTGAGAGCTTTCCAAAGAAAAAGGTGGGCTGCCCCGACCCATACCAAGGTAAAGAGGAGATTGAAACATCTTTTGTACTTGATAGTGAACTTATATAGAGTGAAGCACTTGCTAGTTCCAAATCTGTCCGTGAGATAGATCACGCTCACTTTGGGTTTAATGTTTTGTTTGAAGATGATATAAACACTCCTAATGACCTAGTGGTGAAAATTATGGTATAGCTTACCTTGAAGGCTATAGCCAATATGCTAACCCACTATGGTATGACAACATTCCTCCTAAAGATGGAAATCTCTTCTTGGAAGATGATAGTACTCACGGGCAAGGAATGTGTAGTCTCGGAAATGAGTACTCTTGGTAGTACTCTTGGTGTTCATGATGATCAATTTACTCTTAAATGTAGTTCACTACTTGAGCATGTGTATGAAGTGCTTAAAGATTTGCAAGTTAGTGATGGTGTCTATAGAATTGATCTTGATAATGCGGATGACTCTTTGAACATCTTGTGTGGTAAAAGCATTGCGATTAGTTTTGTTCATAGAGATCATGTGTATGAAAATATTTTTGTGTGTGAATGTGGGAGTGACATTCTAGAGGAAGGAAGGGCTAGCCTCATCTTAGGCCCTTGGCTAATTATTCTATTTGATCCCAGTACCATCTTAGGGTGGGAAAGAATAACTCTCAACCTATTTTCCTTTTTGTCTTGATGTTTGTCCGAGCCACTTTCTTTGTAGCAATTGTACTAATCTTTTCATGATTAAAACAAAGGACCCGTGGCTATACTTCAAATTTGTCCCGCCTCGATATGGCATGTTGATGTGTTATTTTTACTAACCCTAACCCCTCATATCATGAGGATGTGTGCTTGTTGTATTCTCTTGATTTGTAAGGTACAAATTTGAGGTCGAATCCTTTTCAAGAAGGGGAGGATAATACAAGTACGACCACGAGGATGGACGAGAACAAGTGCATATTGAATCTGTCCAAGGAAGTCACAAGTGAAGTGTGAAAAAGGGCCTAAATGCACTAAAAGCAGGCCCTAAGTTACACTTGATGGGCACCTCACCCTTGAGAGATATTGTGGTCATTTTGTATTCTATTTTGTAATACACTATTTTAGAACCTCTGAGGGTTTTTAGTCTTAGATGTTTATTGATATTGAAAGTTGTAAGAAGAATATTTCTCTCTTGTGAGAAAGGCCTATGGCCAAAACATTGTAACTAGGATTTCCAACGTGAGTGTGGAATCATTCGTGTTGGATTCATGCTTGGAATGTTGGGTGCTAGAGGAGTTTGATGTCTCTCTTGTGCTCACCGAAGAGATAGGTATTTTTAGTGTGCAATGTTAAGGGTCCAAGAGTGGAATAGGCTCTTGGGTTCTTAAGATTATACCTTCACCTTGTCTATCTATCTATCTTTACGTACATTTCTTGGACTCTTTGTTATTGTTCTAGTCAAAATCGTGTGTTGTTGTTTCCATTGTGTTATTATTCTTGTTATCTTGATACTCTCTTTATTAGTTTGTGGTGTCTGTTTTGGTATCAAATACACCATTGTTATCTCGTATTATTGTTGTTGTAGTGAATCTGAGAGTGGTCTCCAAAAAGGTCCTCGGATCCTTAAGATTAGTGGACTGATTTGGAGTGTATTTCGTGCTTCCGTTGTCTTTCTCGTATCATTTGGTATCAAAGCATGGTTTGATCTTGTTCCTACAAGATCAAATCTTGGGCTCACTTGAAAAAAAAAGTCGAAATCTGAAAAATTTCAGAAAAATATCAATCTGTCCATTTTGTGTTCTTGGACGACAATTGTGTTTTTGTTGTGTATTGGCCAATATTTTTACTTTTCTTTGTTGTCTCTAAGTATTAGTTTAATTCCTCACTAACATGTTGAGTCTATATCTTCGATTTGAGCATGAAATGTTGATGTTGTTAATGTGAACAAAGTGTGGCCGATTGGTGTTGGTATTGTTGTTGCGGGTTCAAGACTTGAACGTGTGATGTATTGTTGGTTCAAGTTTTGAACGTGTATTGTGAAGATTGTGTTGTAGAATTTAAGCTTGGGAAGTTGTTATTGTTGTTTGGGAGGTCCAGCTTGAACCTTAGAACTTCAAGACTCAAAGTTTGTGTTCTTGGTGTTCTTCACCATCTCCTTGTTGAAAAAGAGTGGTTGTTGATCTTAGAAGTTGAAGAAAAAGAGTGTGTATTGTGTTAGTCTTGCAAGACATAGATCCAAGTTTTAAGGTGTAGTACTTGTAACTCAAACACTTTTCCTACACACTAAAGACTTTACATCACTTCTCAACCACTTTTCCATGAAACAAGGGTCCATGTTGTAAGAAAAAGTACTACAAAAGTCAAGTCTTGAAATGTGAAACTTGAAAAAAAAAAGGCTCCAAGACTTATTCTTCCCTCCTTAAAACAAATTCCACCATCCAAATTAAAATTGGTCAAGACTTGGACTTTGGAAAATAAAAATTGTAGAAACCGTGACCAATACGTGGCTGCCACATCATCAAGTTACTGTTCACGCATCAAATTTTGGCTCAAATTTCAGATTTCTTAGTTTTCTTTTGTTGTTCCTTAGTTTCAATTTCGTTGGTTCCAATACTAATTGGAAAACTAGTACTCATCTACTAGATTGTTAGTTAATCTTTGTGTTCGTTCATTCGTGTTAAGCGTTTGTTGTGTGCTTTTCTCATTTTTGAGTCGTTTAAAACAAGAATCTAATCCATCCTCTAGCCACAATTGGAACCAAGCAACCTCATTAGAGTAATCCGAGTTATCAATACTTGTGAGGCCAATAGAGTGAAAACTTCAAAAGTGTGAGCTTGAGAGTATGCGGACTGTTTTGATATGTCGTGCGGACTGATTTTTCCTAACCTTTAACGTGGTTGATATTTTTGTGTTGTTTGTTTAGTAGCTCTTGACAGGTATAATGGCGAATGAAGCTAAAATGCCTGGTTGGGTTAAATCCATCATGGCAAGGCTTGTTGCCATCGATAGTCAAATAATGGACAGAATGAAAGGGAGATTAGAAGGGATGAAAGTCTCTCTTTGCAAGAAGTTGGATAACTTGATGGAGCATCAAAGCCTTCTTAATCAAATTTTTGTGAGTGGCCATGCTCCACATGAGCTACAAGGTAATCAAACTAACTTTTGCACTCCAGTGTATGAGGATAATAGCCAACTAAGTGTGAATGATAGTTTAACATTTTTAAGTGAGTCGAATGTGCCTTTATTTTGTGATGATAATGTACAACTTGAAATTGTCGATATACTAGTTGATCCACCTAGTGTTGAATCCATTGTGGCAAGTGATAGTAAATTGTCTTATGGAAGTCATGACAACCAACTTATGTGTGAAAATGGTGATGTTGAACAAGTTGGCCGATTGTCTAAAGATGACCCTCTAGTTATTTTTGTTGTAGATTTTCCTAACATAGAAGGGATACGTGATTGTATTGGTGGTAGTCTCAGGGAAAGGAAGCATGTCCTCCATCCATGTCCATGGATACCCTACCCCTTTGATCCCATTGATCACTTGAGGTGTGATATTGATTCATTTCAAACCATATTTGGGAATGACATGTGTGCATTGTGGGAGCATGATTATGTTGATGCTAAGCATGTTTTGTATGTAATTCAGGTTTTCTGTGATTGGTGTATCATTTTTGAGAACCCAAGGGATGTTTGGGTATACGTAAAGTTTGAGCCACCTTGGCATAATGCTATGATTCATTACACTAACCCTAACCCTCATACCTTGAGGAACTTGTGTTTTTTTGTCCTTCCTATCGTTTTGCAAGGTTCGGATTAGAGGATGAATCCTTTCTAAGGAGGGGAGAATGATGCGGTTCAAAGAGGCATCTTAGCACTCAAGGACATGAATACGTGAGTGAATACCCGAGGTTGTGGGGATGCCCATCCAAGGAACAAGCTTTGAAGTGTAGAGAACAAGTCCCACACTCCAAAGTTGTTACTGTTCATCCATCACTGTTCATCCGACCCTTTGCAAGGGTTTTTTGGTTATTTGTAATAAGTTTCCCTAGCTATAATATAACCTTATTAGGTCATTTTGGGGCAGATTTTTGATGATATTTGTAACCTCTTTTGAGAGCCTCTTAGCAAGGTGGAATCCTTGGGCAAGGTGGAATCCTTATGTTGATGAATTGCTTAGAAACAGAGATTGCCTGGGGATTCCAATTCCCTTGAGGTCACGTAAGAGATAGGTTTAGGTTGTGTGTGATATTAAAGGTTCAAAAGTGGAATAAGATTTTGGGTTGTCAATATTACATCTTCGTTTGTCTATCTATTTATCTTTATCTTATTGCATTTTGTATGTTTGTAGTGGACTATTTTTGTACCTTGTTGAATCCGAAAGTTGTGTTCTTGTGTTCATCTTGTTCATCACGTGATTTTGTTATTTTATTTTAGTGTGTTTACTCTTGATATCACTTTCTTTCTTGTTCTTCTTGCGAATCTGAGATAGGTCATCAAAAGGGTCCATAGTTCTTGAACTAGTGGACTGATTGGTGTTTGTTTCGTGTGTTCTTGGGGAGTTTTGGTATCACACCTACATATAAAGATTGTGACGGGCCCATGCTAGGCTTATGCCCCTGAGCTTCCACCCACATATCAAGGTATCGAGATCGGCCCATGCTAGGCTTATGCCCTTGAGCTGCCACTCCTTTTACAGATTTATGTTACTTAGTTTATTTAGCCTTTGAGATTGTTACTTTGGTGGTCATTACATTATGGTACCTTGAAATAATAACTTGCCACTAAGAGACATGTAAATAGGCACTTAATGCAACATAAATGAAGTAGAGAGTTGTTGGCACACCAATGAAGTGTTCAGAAGCTTAAAATAACACATGGGCCTTAATTGAGTAAATGGAAAACTTCTGAAATTTTCAAATGAAGATAGATGTGCAGGTTTAATAATAAACATGTATTGAGGTGTTTTGATCTGTTAAAGAGTGGGAACAAGGTCTTTGGCTTCTTGGTATATAATACGTTGCTATTATGTGTCACTTGTTACAGGACAACCTTGGAAACTTATTTGGTGGAACAAATGTTCGATTTCATGCCAAAGAGTACACAGTGGAGTATGCCTTACATACCTGGTTATATAGCTTTAAAACTAACCCGACTTAACTTCTCTCCTTTTATATTACTTTTCTACAATAGAATATATAGTAAACCCGTATTAGCAACCAACCAACACATTTAGGCTACTTAACTTCACCAAAATAGTAACCGAGCAGTAAACACTTAATTTGTCAATCTAGGGCGTTATCTTAACCCTTTTCTCCTCCAATTACACCCACATGCCATACATGTCCTTATAAGATCAACGGAGCCACCTCAGCTTCATTACACCCTCCAAACAACACACCAAAACACATTAGGCAGTAAGCAAGGGCAACAATTAGCTTGGTGGTGTACCACTGTCTTTCTTCTATATTTCATTACAAACTAATCACACCCTTCTCCAACATCAACATGGTAGCCCATAACATGAACATACAAAACAGTCCACAAAATAGTCCCAAATCACTCTTATTGAAGCAAACCATTATTAAACTCATCATCTCTTGAGTTCTCAATAACAACACATCCATAACTCTCTTTCAAATTCATATACAAGGAGAACAAAATGGAGCAGTCACCTTACCTCAATTCTGCAACTTATTCCTTTAATTGAACTCTTCAAGAACTTGAACTTTCCTTCACACTTTAAACCAAAGAAGAAAAGAGAAGTTCTTTAATACCAAAGAAAAGTGAGCAGGTTGCTTGTTCTATATTCTACCATATATTTATAATTAATCACTCATAACATCTTTTCATAATCTTCCATGAGATAATTAAATAAAAACTAAAGGGTTTTCACTTACCTTGGGTGCAAAAGTGAGGGTTTCTTCAAGAACCCTAAAAGGAGTTTTAGGGCTACTGTTCTTAACCTTTGTTAAGAAAGAGAGAAAACTAAAGTTTAAAATGGTGAAATTGTGTTTAAAATGAATAGAATTGCCAGCAATATTGAGCTTATATTGGACCCTCTAGAACCTTTCTTATTGACCTCATTTTCAGCCATAAATTAGCCCAAGTAGGTGATGCACCTACTTAAGGGTCCAAGCTGCTGAAACTTCAAAGTAGGTGATGCACCTACTTGCTTAATTTCTTGTTGGGCTCAATTATATTTGGGCCTTGGCAGATTGTGTGTTAGGCCATATACCCATTTTATTTATCTTCTATTCAATTTGAGCCCAAATGAGTACATTAAATTAATATAGGCCTAAATCTGGTCCATAGCCATATGTCCATTAATTTGGTCCAAATAATTCAAGTAGGTGACTCACCTACTAGCTTAATTAAGTCAAGCAAGCACCTCAATATTTTATTCCTTTTCAACTCCTAATCCCTTTAATCTAACCTTAAACTTATACACACTTGGTCACTTTAAAATTCTGATTCAAATACTAGCTTATGATCCCAAGTTTAAATAGTTGTATCAACGTTAACTTGGTCGCATCACATAAAAACTGCATGGGCAGCATATATAATTCTATCTATGCCATTAATACTTGCATAAAAAACCTCACCCGTTACCTATCCTATAAGACCATACCAGGTTCCATATAATTAGAATAAGTACAAGCAAAATACGGGATGTTACAGTATATGGCCTCAACCCCCTTACCCCTTTGGATTTAACTCCTTTTCCTAGTGATGTTATGATTATCTTAGATGGAAGAAAGTGGGCAGATTCAATGAAGAAGTTATATGAGAAGGTGTGGCTTCGACTTGAGAAGAAAAATCAAGACATTGTAAGGAGAGTCAACAAGGGAAGAAATAAACTCATTCTTGAACCGGGAGATTGGGTGTGGGTTCACCTTAGGAAGGATAGGTTTCCATCTCAAAGAAAATTCAAATTGATGCCAAGAGGCGATGGACCATTTCAAGTACTTGAACGGATCAATGATAATGCCTACAAGATTGACCTTTCCCCGAAATACCAAGTGCACAACACTTTCAACGTGTGTGATATATCTCTAGTGGATGCGGTTGAGGATGACCAAATGCTGAATTTGAGGTCAAATTCCCCTCAAGATGGAGAGGATGATACAGGTGTACAAAGCTGTCCAATATGTTCTCGACCATTCACATGAAGCCAAGCTCGGGAGTTACAAAAACTACAAGCCATGTTCATGCAAATGGTCGTGTGTGAATTGGTACTTGATCCGCCAAAGAGCTTAAATGTTTTTAAGTGTGAAGAGGAGCCTTAAGTGTAATAATTACACTCCAAGGGCGCCCCATAACTGAAGGGTAGGAGGGTCATTTGTCCTTCATTTTGTGTGTAATATAAATAGATGCTAGTAGGGTTATTTTCAGCACTTAGTTGATACTTCATATTTCACAACAGAAAGTCTTGTAACATTGAACATTTCTCTCTCTTTTGTTCTCGAGAGTAGAACCTGAAATTTGTCCAACAAAGTGTAGTTACACTTGTGTTGCTTCTTGGCTAGAAACTTGAGATCTTGAGGTTCATGAGTTCCTCTTGGTCTAAGTAAGAACTTGGTGCTGAAATCTTTGGGTCTTAGGGTCCTTTCTTCAAGTTAGGGTTCATAGATTCTAGGATATCTTTGCGTCAAGTTACTATCTTTCATTTTTGTACTCTTTAAACTATTGCAATAACTTAATGAAGCCGTGTGGGGCTGATTTCGATTCACTATAGTTCCTGCCATTTGTTGTTCTTGTTGTTAACATGGTACTCTTTGTAATCTTTCATCTTGTTGTCATTGTAATTTTGAAGTCTAGTGAAGCGGGGTGTGGCCTATTTCGATTCACAAGCACCTTGTTGCTCATCTTGTAGTTCTTGTGTTATCTTGTTCATCTCGTTGTTGTTGCTGGATTCTTCTGTTGTGGACTTGATAGTGCATCACAAACGATTACAAGAAAGTAAAGATAGATAGATAGATAGACAAGGGGATGGTATAATATTAACAACCCAAAAGCTTATTCCACTTCTGGACCTTTAATATCACACACAACCTAAACCTATCTCTTACGTCCTCAAGGGAATCGAAATTCTCAAGCAATCTCCTTTTCTAAGCAAATGATCAACACAAGGATTCCACCTTGCTAAAGACTCTCAAAGAGGCTACAAAATATATTCTCCAAAAAATCTCCCAAAAATGACCTAATGAGGTTCTATTTATACCTAGGTTAACTTATTACAAATGACTAAAAAAATCCTTGCAAAGGGAAGAGGAACAGTGAACGCGGAAGAACAGTGAACAATTTTGGAGCTTGTGGGACTTGTTCTCTACACTTCAAAGCTTGTTCCTTGGATGGCAGCCCCTCGAGCTCGAGTCTTGATGTATTGGACCCCAATCAAGATCGTACCCATATCATCCTCCCCTCCTTAGAAAGGATTCGTCCTCGAATCTGAGCCTTGTAAAGCAATAAGAAGGACAAGCAAACAAAAGTTCCTCAAGGTATCAGGGTTAGGATTAGTGTAATCAATCATAGCATCTTGCCAAGGTGGCTCAAACTTCACATATACCCAAACATCCCTCTTACCCGAATACCCTACCAAGGGAGAATCAACTAGTTTATCCACATAAGTGTGACAAGAAATAAGGAACAAGCGTCGCTTATCAAGTGGAAAACATAGACTCTTATTGGAACAACAATTAGACTTGAAAGCTGAGAGAGGAAAGCCATACATTCCATGCACATTCAAGTCATTCCAAAAGACATCCTCATCACTACACTTCAAATGATCACCGAAATCAAATGGGTAGAGTCGCCATGGGCACGGGTTGGGAATACACTTTCTTACCCCAATACTACTACAATAACGATCAAATGTCCCCTCTATACTATCATGGTCAATAACAAAAACAACTAGAGGGTCATCCTTAGTCATTCGGCCAACATGTTCAACATCATCTTTTTCACACATAAGTTAGTCGTCATGACTTCCATAAGACAATGTACTACCACTTTTCACAAGGCTTCAACACTAGGTGAATCAACTAGTGTATCGACAATCTCAAGTTGTACATTATCATCACAAAATGAAGGAACATTTGGCTCACTTAAAGATAAACTATCATTCACACTTAGTTGGCTATTATCCCCATTCACTAGAGTGCAAAAGTTAGTTTGATTACCTTGTAGCTCATGTGGAGCATGACCACTCACGGGAATTTGATTAGGAAGGCTTGAATGCTCCATCAAGTTATCCAACTTCTTGCACAGAGAGCCTTCCGTCCCTTCCAATCTTCCTTCGATTCTTCCATTATTCGCCTATCTATCATCAAGCCTTGCCATGATGTATTTAACCCAACTAGGCCTTTCAGCTTCATTCGCCATTGTACCCATCAAGAGCTACTAAGAAAACAACACGAAAACACCAAACACATTAAAGACTAGCAAAAATAAGTCCATAATTCATCACAAAACAGTCCACAATGCATCTCAAAATAGTCCATAAACGCTCAGTTTCACACTTTGGATTTTTCACTCTATTGACCTTACATAACTCGTTTATACTCCAATGAGGTTACTTGGTCCCAATTGTGGATCGAGGTCAGAGTAGATTCTTGTTTGAAACAACTCAAATAAGTAATGTACGGACTTGAACCAAAAAAATACTACGACTCAAAAATGAGAAAAGTACACAACAAACAACGTTAACATGAAGAACGTACACAAAACTAATTACAAGCTAGTAGGGTATTACTAGGTTGTCAATTAGTGTCAAGCAAACAAACAAAACTAGGAAACAATAAAATGAAAATAAGAAATCTAAAATTTGAACTCAAAAATATTGTGTGAACAGTACTTTAGTGATGTGGCAGTCCACTATTGGCCTCGAGTTTTATCAAAATTTTATTTTCCAATTTCAAGTCTTGATCAATATACAATTTGGAATTGGTGGATTTGGTTCAAATTTCAAAAGCAAAACTTAACTTCTTTGAACTTTCTCCTTGAAACAAGGTCCTTAAATCAAGGACAAGTAGATGAAAAGTCTTTGAAGTGATAGGGACAAGTCTTTCACTAACAACTACTACAAGCTTGTCTTTCACCTTTTTAGATCTAGTTTACACTTTAAGGATTGACAAGATGATGAAAGGGTGAAGAACCTTAAGAACACAACAACTCCAAGAACAACAACAATTTCAGTTTCCAACTCCACTACAACAAGACCATCAAATTGGCCAAGGTTTAGGTAACAACAACATCCAACTCGGCCACACCTTGTTCACATCAATAACTTCAACAAGTTTAAGTTCAATCTTAGATTTGGACACTTTTTAGTGTTGATGAGAAATAAACCAACACTAGAAACACTCTAAACAAACAAAAGACTACAAGTTCTAGATACGCGACAAACAAATATTGGCCAAGATAACAACAACACAATTTTCGGCCAAGAACACAAAATGGACAGATTTGCACTTTTCTGGAATTTTTTTTCAGTTTTCAGCTTTTTTTTTTTTTTGAATTTCGTCCAAGAGAACCCAAGATTGGTAGTGTAGGAACACAACCAGCCTTGCTTTGATACCAAACTCCCCAATAACACAACAACACAAACACCAAAATCAGTTCACTAGTTCAAGAACTATGGACCATTTTGATGACCTCTCTCGTACTCGCAAGAAGAACAAGAAGGGAAGTGATATCAAGAGTAAAACACACTAAAACAGCAACAACACTTGATGAACAAGATGCAATAACAACAACACACGGTTACAAGGCAAGAACACAAACGAATTACACTAGATATAGACAAACGATTACAAGAAAGTAAAGATAGATAGATAGACAAAGGGATGGTATAATATTAACAACCCTAAAGCTTATTCCAATTTTGACCTTTAATATCACTCACAACCTAAACCTATCTCATACATGACCTTAAGGGAACCAGAATTTCCAAGTAATCTCCATTTCTAAGCAAATGATCAACACAAGGATTCCACCTTGTCCAAGGATTCCACCTTGATAAAGACTCTCAAAGAGGCTACAAAATATATTCTCCAAAATATCTCCCAAAAATGACCTAATGAGGTTCTATTTATACCTAGGTTAACTTATTACAAATGATTAAAAACCCTTGTAAAGGGTGGATGAACAATGAACATTTTTGGAGCTTGTAGGACTTGTTCTCTACACTTCAAAGCTTTTTTCTTGGATAGGCAGCCTCCCAAGCTTGAATCTTGATGCATTGGACCCCGATCATGATCGTACCCGTATCAAAATCACACCAAAATCATGTGTGGGTCCCATCTATAAAAGTTGTATTTCCACAGTCAACCCAACATTTCCTCATGCTCAAGGTGTAATTACCATAAAAAAAATGGGTGAAATCCAAGCTATTTTGGTGCTAAAATCAAACTACAAAGGTTTAGGGATTTTTGGGAAGAACAGGGGAAATCAATCATGAAAGTTAGAGGAGTCTTACCTCAAATCTAAAAGAAAATTGCTTAATATTGTTACCCAAGTTTCTAAATCACCTACAATCTTTAATTCAAATCTTTACCACTCTTTAGGATTTAAGTCTCAAGAGAATGGATGAAGAATTAGAAAAATGAGTTGAAATGGTCTATTTATACCTATCTCAGGTCCTCGGGTGTTGCTATCATGACCCGACTATTGCTTTTGTGATACATGGCAACAGGGACAAAATTTCCATCTGTGACACCCCCTATCGCGATCGCAATACTAGCTAGTTGCCGAAGGAGTCACTTTTGGGGGCTAAACATGTTGAGATCATGACACTTGCCGGTGATGACAAATTGCTATTAGCAATCCAAGGCTCGATATTAGTGATTACACCAGATACAGCTGAGACTTCAAATTTTGCTAAGTCTTTGCCAAACCCTCGGGATTCATCCAAAATCTCATATATGCAAACAGACTAAGCTACCATACTAAATTCGATGTTTCAGACTTAATGATGCAATCAAAATTTCCATCCGAAGTCCTTTTGACTAAAATGTAGGTCCTACACCCATAATCTATTTTCATAGCTTTTCGACCAATAGGTCAAAATGAGCCTGGGAGCCTCAGGACCCTCGGGACCCGAACCAAAAATCCTCCTAGCTTAAAATTGACATTCCAAAGTTATGAAATAGTTAAAATTTGCGTATAAGAATAATTGATTGAAATTTTCACCAGGTAATTTGGAACCAGTGAAGACTTCAAAATAGAGAATTAGATCTAAAAATCAAACGGCCTTCTCGATAATCAAACTATTATTACTAATAAGTCTTAAACTATGTGGGGCAGCTATAGAGAAACTCTAATGGAATAAATAAGTGAAAATATGGAAAATCACTTGAAGGGT
Organism: Capsicum annuum; assembly: GCF_002878395.1. NCBI lineage: Eukaryota > Viridiplantae > Streptophyta > Magnoliopsida > Solanales > Solanaceae > Capsicum > Capsicum annuum. The sequence continues at coordinate 102,417,726 of NC_061115.1, read as the reverse complement.
CATTACAATATCCACTACTAAAAAGGACTTTCGTCCGTGAAAGAAAAGGATTGGGATGTACCTGAAGTCTTGAACATATAAGGATACTGGGTCTTGATACAAGCCTAAAGTGCATAAGGATTGCGAGGAATTCTCAAAGAAACAAGCTTCAAAATTTACAAGTCTAGAAGACCCTTTTAGAGACATTACAAAGCCTTGTTCAAATGAAGAGAGAAGGAGGGATTCCTACAACACATAGGCGCCTATTCATTAAAGGAATTCTTTTCTTTTAATGACTTGTTCTTACACTCCAAAGGAGCACCCTTGATTAAGGGTATTTTGGTCATTGGTTGTAATAAGTATAAATAGACCCTTTAGCTTATATTTTCATTAGACTTTGATGAAATTGGATATTATTTTTAGATTGTAGCTTTAGTCTTATAGTTTTAGCTCTCAAACCCGAAATTGGTTCCTTGAATACATTTGAAGTTAGGGTTTCACTTGTGAGACGGGAAAAACAAGAGAAACACGAAACAACTCCAAAACAGTCCACTAATCTTAAGGATTTGAGGACCAAGATGGAGACCACTCTCGGATTCGCTACAACCACACAATAACAAAATAAAGAGGTGTGTTTTCAACACCAAAACAGCCACAATACACAATGAACAAGATGAAAACAATGATTACAAAATTCAGATTCAACAAAGACACAAAACAGTCTACTACAAATCAGAAATGTAAAGATAGATAGATAGACTAAATGAGGCAATAATATTAATAACCCAAGAATTGTTACACTCTTGGACCTTTTATACTACACATAACATTAACCTATCTCTTACGTAGGAACAAGAGGGACCTTGATCTCTCAATGCACCCAACGTTTCCGACCATGAATCCAACATGAGAGATTCCACCCTCAAGTTGAAAATCCTAGTTATATGGATTTCGGCTATGGGGGGAGACTTTCTCATAAGAGAGAAATGTTTCTAAGTGTGATACAACATCAATATTCAGCCAATTCTAATGAATGAAACCCTAGAAAGTTGTATTTATAGTGTATTACAAGAATAGTGTGAAATGTCCGAAATGACCCCTTAGTCAGAGTCTTCAAGTGGGCTCCCTTGGAGTGCATTGTATGGACTGATTTTGGAGACTATTTTATTTAGGCATTCCTTTGCACTTCACTTGTACACTCCAAGTCTCGGGATAATTCACTCTCACACTCACCCACCTTCGTGTTCGTACCCGTATCATCCTCCCCTTCTTTAAAAGGATTCAACCTCAAATTCGTACCTTGCAAAATCAAAAAAGAATAAAAAAAAAGCACGCATCCTCATGGCATGAGGGTTAGGGTTAGTGCAACAAAAATTAATCTAACAAATAACATCATCATGCCAAGGTGGTACACACTTGAAGTACAACCAAGAATCCTTTGGGTTGATCATGAAAAACTTAGTACAAATGTCACAAAGGAAGTGGCTATGACGAACATCAATAAATAATGAGCATGGGCCGAGACAACTCCTACCACACTCTAATATGGTACCAGGATCGAATGGGAGAAGTAGCCATGGACATGGGTTTCGGACACTCTCACTTTTCCCTAAGGTGTCGTCTTCAAAATTAGGCATACCCTCTAGATCATTAGTGGAAATATCATAAGCACAAAGAGGGTAGAGAAAGGTGTCACCCAAGCTAACTTCAGCTATGGCGTCCTTATGCATGTACTCACTAGCTTCAAGTCTATCACCACTAGTATGCTCAACATAGGGAACACATAAAGAAGAAGTAGATAGAATTTCTAAGCATGCACCACCTTTTATTTCTAGAAAATAATCCCCACATAGATATGAATCACCATGGGCAGCAAAGGAATCATTCACAAAAATATTTTTACAAGAACAATCACATTTCGAGTTTCCCAAGTAATCAAGCAAATCATGGTCATCTTCACCCGATTGACTATTCCTTTCCAAGAATACACATTCCTTACCCTTAAGAGTACTCTCATCTTCCAAGAAGAGATTCCATCTTGAGGAGGAATGTTGTCACACCATAGTGGGTTAGCATATAGGATATAGCTTCCAAGACAAGCCATGCCGTCAACATCACTTGCACCACTAGGTTTAGTAGGACTAAATAAACTATCTTTAAACAAGACATTGTGCCTAAAAAGTGAATGATCTAACCCGTGGACACATTTGGAACTTTTACTCTCTAAGGAATCATTATCAAGCTTCAAAGATATGTCAAGCACATGATTAACCCTACGAGCCAAACAAACATTAGAATCTTTACAACAACATAGGCTCATAGGTTCACTCTTTTTTCCTTGGCCAACATCTTTAATTCCTTCACTCACTTGAGATTCATTAATCACATCACATATATCCTTAAGTGGTGGGCAAGTTTTACTTTCAAGTTGGGCAGCAACTTCCTTCGGGAAGCTCTCAACACAAGGTTCTTAGACAATTGGATTTTGTGGGTAGATTTTGGGTAGCAATTGGCGTATAATTTCAATATGCCATTTCATATCTTTAATATTGTCATTTATACGATCACATGTGGCATTGAAATTATGGGCAGCCATTGTACCTAACAAAAAGACACAACAAACAAAGAAAACAAACAAACTTGTTAGATCAAAAATGCCTCACCACACTCTCACTCTTGGTTTTACCTTACACTTGGTTTCACAAGTGTTGAAAGCCGGCTTGTACTTTGTGAGTGATTGAGTGTCAAGTCTACTCTTGTCCCGAAATGGATTTTTGTTTGAAACTCAAACAAAATCTTGTAGGAAGAGTCAAGAACTAACAACAAATTCAAAAAAGATAAAAGTACACAACAAATGTAAACACGAACAAACGGACACAAAACTAACTTACAAGCTAGTAGGAGATTACTAGGTTGTCAATTAGTGTTCGAACCAACAAACGAACTAAGAGACAATAAAATAAAACTAAGAAATCTAAAATTTTGAGCTCAAAAATATTGTGTGAACAGTAGCAGTGATGATGTGGCAGCCACGTATTGGTTCGGTTTTTTCAAGTGGTTATTCTCAAATGTTCAAGTCTTGGTCAAAAATTAATTTAGATTGATGGAATTTGTTTTAGGAGGGAAAATAAGTCTTGGGGCCTTTTTCAATTTTCAAGACTTGACTTTTTCTTGTACTTTTCCTTAAAATATGGGTCCTTAAATCATGGAAAAGTGGTTGAGAAATGATATAAAGTCTTTTGGTGGTTGGGGTTCTTTCAAGGCTAACAAGTACATGCACCTTTTTCCTTCACCTTTTAGAATCTAACATTCACTTTATGTTCTCACAATATATGAAGGAAGGTGAATAACTTCAATAATAATAACAACCACAGCAAGAACCATAACAACAATCTTCAAGAACAACAACAATTCCAACGGCCAACTCCAATCCATAATAACAATATCTCCAACACTTGGCCAAGACAACTACAACTTCAATAAAAAGGTTCTCAAGCCACCAATTAACAACAATATCATGTGGTCAAGTTTAGAACATCAAGGAGAAATCACACGGCCAAAACAGTCCACCACAACAATGGTCAACAACAATGGGCCAAGCTTATGTTCACAATAACAACTTTTAACAAGTTAAAGCTTAAGTTTAGATCTACACTCAAAGTGTTAGTGGACAAGAAAAATAACACTAGAAATAAAAAAACAAACAAGAACACTACTAGATCTAGTCACACAACAAACAAATCTCGGCTAAGACACAATAAGAACCCAATTTTGGCCAAGAACACAAACACGGACAGATTGCTATTTTTTCTAGAATTTTTAGTTTTTAACACTTTTTTTTTAATTTTCTAACAAGCAAGCCCAAGATTGATCTTGTAGGAACAATATCAAGCCATGCTTTGATACCAAATGATATGGGACAAACAAGAGAAACACGAACAACTCCAAAATAGTCCACTAATCTTAAGGATTTGAGGACCAAGATGCAGACCACTCTCGGATTCGCTACAACCACACAATAAAAAAATAAAGAGGTGTGTTTTCAACACCAAAATAGCCATAATACACAATGAACAAGATAAACACAATGATTACAAAATTCAGATTCAACAAAGACACAAAACAGTCCACTACAAATCAGAAATATAAAGATAGATAGATAGACCAAATCAGCAATAATATTAACAACCTAAGAATTGTTACACTCTTGGACCTTTAATACTACACACAACATAACCTATCTATTAAGTAGGAATAAGAGGGATCTTGATCTCTCAATGCACCCAATGTTTTGAGCATGAATCCAACACGAGAGATTTCACCCTCAAGTTGAAAATCCTAGTTACATGGATTTTGGCTGTAGGAAACTTTCTCATAAGAGAGAAATGTTTCTAAGTGTGATACAACATCAATATTCAGCCAATTCTAATGAATGAAACCCTAGAAGGTTGTATTTATAGTGTATTACAAGAATAGTGTGAAATGTCCAAAATGACCCCTTAGTCAGAGTCTTCAAGTAGGCTCCCTTGGAGTGTATTGTATGGACTGATTTTGGAGCCTATTTAGGCCTTCCTTTGCACTTCACGTGTACACTCAAAGTCTCAGCTTAATTCATTCTCGTACTCACCCACCTTCGTAGTCGTACCTGTATCAACTTGTATTGGGAAATTTGGCAAGAAAGGTGTGCTTGAGGAAGAGTATTTCCTTTGGGTCACCTAAGAGAGTGGTTTGATACACCTTCTAGTGCTATTCATTGGTGGAAGTGAGGATCTCTCTATCTATCTTTAATTTCATGCAATTCTTCTTCTTCATGTCCTTCTAATGTGTTATTTTTCTCTTTTATTTGGTTTCTGGAATTTGCATCTTTGTGACCAATTTCATGTGTTTGGTAGTCTTTAGGCTATAATTTGGTATCAAAGCCTTGCTTAGGGTTTTTCCCACAACTCTAATCCTTGGTTTTAGTGTTCTTATATAGAAAATCTCATAAAAAAGAGTCGAAAATCAGAAAATACAAAAAAAAATTGTGTGTTGTCTTGTGTGTTTGTTGTAGATCCGAATTTTCCAAGTTGGATCTACAAGTTTTTATTTTGTTTTGAAGGTTTCTAGTGCTAGATCCTTTCTCTCTAGCACATAGGGAGTCTATATCTACTTTTAGAGTGAAATTTGGTTGTTTTTTAGCTAGATCCACTATTGTTGTGGCTTGTTTGAAGCTTTTGGATAGGGTGACATTTTTTGGCTTGTGTTGGTGACTTGATTTGTGGTTTATTTTTAGTTGGTTGAGGTTGTTTTGGCATAAGGCACCTAGATCTTCAAAAAAAATCAGATTTGGTGTTCATTTGCTAGGTGGTCAAACTTTGATCAACTCATAATTATTCATCTTGTTCTTCCATGTTCATCAAGTATTGATAAGGAAGAATAGTCAAAGAGTGTATTTGATCCAAAAAAGGAGAAGAAATAGAGAGTACTTAGTGTTTGTGAAGAAATATTCCTTGGTATATTCATAGTCATTCAAAAGAAAGAAGAAACCGATACGGGTACGACCATGAAGGTGGGTGAGTGTAGGAGTGAATTGACCCAAGACTTGGAGTGTACACATAAAGTGCAAAGAAAGGCCTAAATATGCTCCAAAATCAGTCCATACAATGAACTCCAAAGGAGCCCACTTGAAGACTTTGACTAAGGGGTCATTTTGGACATTTCACACTATTCTTGTAATACACTATAAATACAACCTTCTAGGGTTTCATTCATTAGTTTTGATTGAATATTGAAAGTTGTAACATTGAAACACCCTCTCTTGAGAGAATGGCCTCTTGGCCGAAACATAGTAACTAGGGAAATCAACTTGAGTATGGAATCACTTGTGTTGGATTCAAGCTTGGAAACGTTGGATGCTTGGGAGATCGAGGTCACTCTTGTGTCAATGTAGGTGTTAGGTTAACCGTTGTGTGTAGCATTAAGGGTTGAAGAGTATCACATGTTCTTGGGTTCTTAAGATTATACCAACCAAGGTCTAACTATCTATCCCTTTTGTTTATTATAATCTTATAACCATTTGTGTATCTTGTAATCTTCAACCCATGAGTTATTGTCTCTTGTTTTTATTGTTCTTATCATATTGTTCTCATCTTATTGTAGTTTTTTCTGTTTTGGTGTTGAAAACACTCCTCTTTATCTTGTTATTGTGTTGTTGATAGCGAATCCGAGAGTGGTCTTCAAAAGGGTCCTTAAATCCTTAAGATTAGTGGATTGTTTTGGAGTTGTTTCGTATTTTCCTTGTCTGTCCCATATCATTTGGTATCAAATCCATATTTGATTTTGTTCTAACAAGATCAATCTTGGGCTTGAGACTTGAAAAAAAAAGGGAAATTTTCAGAAAATAGCAATCTGTCCACTGTGTTCTTGTTATGTCTTGGCCGAGATTTTTACTTAAGTGTTTCTAGTGTTAGTATTGTTCTTCACTAACACTTTGAGTCTATATCTTGATTTGAGCCTTTGTTGTTGATGTTGTTATTGTGAACTTGGACTTGACAGATTGTTGTTGGTATTGTTGTTGCGGATTTAAAGTTTGGACTATTTTGGACATGTGGTGTGTTGTTGGTTCAAGGTTTGAACATGTATTGTGGAGATTGTGCCGTGGATTTTAAGCTTGAAAAAGTGTTTTTGATGTTTGGGGTCCAACTTGAACCTTAGAACTTCGAGACTCAAAGTTTGTGTTCTTGGTGTTCTTCACCATATCTATATGTTGTTGAAGAAAAGGTGGTTGTTGATCTTATAAGTTCAAGAAAGAGAGTGTGAATTGATGTTAGTCTTGCAAGTCATAAATCCAAGATTTAAGGTGTAAGACTTGTGGCTCAAAGACTTTTCCTACAACCACAAAAACCTTTATCAACCATTTCCCAATACTCTCTAGGCTAGACTTCTACTTTTCAGCTTTTTCTTATTTCAAGAGCCTTGTGTTTTGGGACAAACTACTTTTTCTTGTTTTAAGAACCTTGTCTTGTGGGACTAGTACAAGACAAAAGTCATCCTTTTAAGAGTGGATTTGTAGCGATTCAAGACTTGTGTTTTCCCTCCAAAACCAATTGTCATCCTTCCCAAATTACAATGGAACCAAGACTTGAAATTGAAATATAAAATTGAGAAACCGCAACCAATACGTGACTGCCACATCATCATTTTTACTGTTCATGTAACAATTTTGGCTCAAATTTTAGATTTCTTAGTTTCATTTTATTGTCTCTTAGTTCATTTGTTGGTTCAAACACTAATTGACAACCTAGTAATCTCCTACTAGCTTGTAAGTTAGTTTTCTGTCCATTTGTTCGTGTTTACGTTTGTTGTGTACTTTTATCTTTTTGAATTTGTTGTTAGTTCTTGACTCAAGTCCTACAAGATTTCATTTAAGTTTCAAACAAAAATCAATTCTGGGATAAGAGTAGACTCGACACTCAATCACTCACGAAGTATAAGCCGGCTTTTAACAGTTGTGAAACCAAGTGTAAGGTTAAACCAAGAGTGAGAGTGTGGTGAGGCATTTTGATCTAACAAGTTTGTTTGTTTTCTTTGTTTGTTGTGTCTTTTTGTTAGGTACAATGACTGCCCATAATTTCAATGCCACATGTGATTGTATCAATGACAATATTGAAGATATGAAATGGCACATTGAAATTATATGCCAATTGCTACCCAAACTCTACCCACGAAATCCAATTGTCCAAGCACCTTGTGTTGAGAGCTTCCCGAAGGAAGTTACTACCCAACTTCTGAGTAAAACTGCCCACCACTTGAGGATATGTGTGATGTAATTAATGAATCTCAAGTGAGTGAAGGATTTAAAGATATTGGTCAAGGAAAAAGGAGTGAACCTATGAGCCTATATTGTTGTAAAGATGCTAATGTTTGTTTGGCTCATAGGGTTAATCATGTGCTTGACATATCTTTGAAACTTGATAATGATTCCTTAGAGAGTGCAAGTTCCAAATCTATCCGCGGGTTAGATCATTCACTCTTTAGGCACAGTGTCTTGTTTGAAGATAGTTTATTTACTCCTAATGAACCTAGTGGTGCAAGTGATGTTAATGGCATGGCTTGTCTTGGAAGCTATATCCTATATGCTAACCCTCTTTGGTGTGACAACATTCCTCCTCAAGATGGAAATCTCCTCTTGGAAGATGAGAGTACTCTTAAGGGTAGGGAATGTGTAGTCTTAAAAAGGAATAGTCAATTGGGTGAAGATGACCATGATTTGCTTGATTACTTGGGAAACCCAAAATGTGATTGTTCTTGTAAAAATGTTTTTATGAATGATTCCTTTGCCGCCCATGGTGATTTATATCTATGTGGGAATTATTCTCTTGAAGTAAAAGGTGGTGCATGCTTAGAAATTCCATCTACTTCTTCTTTATGTATTCTCTATGTTGAGCATACTAGTGGTGATGGACTTGAAGCTAGCGAGTACATGCATAAGGACACTATAGCTGAAGTTAGCTTGTGTGACACCTTTCTCTACCCTCTTTGTGCTCATGATATTTCCACTAATGATCTAGAGGGTATGCCTAATTTTGAGGACGACACCTTAGGGGAAAGTAGGAGTGGTCGAAACCCATATCCATGGCTACTTCTCCCATTCGATCCCGGTACCATCTTATGGTATGGAAGGAGTTGTCTCGGACCATTATCATTATTTATTGATATTTTTTATAGCCACTTCCTTTGTGACATTTGTACTAAGCTTTTCACGATCAACCCAAAGGATTATTGGTTGTACTTCAAGTGTGTACCACCTTGGCATGATGATGTTATTTGTTAGATTGGTTTTTATTGCACTAACCCTAACCCTCATGCCATAAGGATATGTTCTTGTTTTTCTTCTCTTTTGATTGTACAAGGTACGAATTCGAGGTCGAATCCTTTTCAAGAAGGGAAGATGATACGGGTACGACCACGAAGGTGGGTGAGTGCAAGAGTGAATTGACCCAAGACTTAGAGTGTACACATGAAGTGCAAAGGAAGGCCTAAATAGGCTCCAAAATCAGTCCATACAATGCACTCCAAAGGAGCCCACTTAAAGACATTTACTAATGGGTCATTTTGGACATTTCACACTATTCTTGTAATACACTATAAATACAACCTTCTAGGGTTTCATTCATTAGTTTTGATTGAATATTGAAAGTTTTAACATTGAAACACCTTCTCTTGAGAGAATGGCCTCTTGGCCGAAACATAGTAACTAGGGAAATCAACTTGAATGTGGAATCACTCGTGTTGGATTCAAGCTTGGAAACGTTGGATGCTTGGGAGATAGAGGTCACTCTTGTGTCAACGTAGGAGTTAGGCTAACCGTTGTGTGTAGTTTTAAGGGTTCAAGAGTATCACATGTTCTTGGATTCTTAAGATTATACCAACCAAGGTTTCTAACTATCTATCCCTTTTGTTTATTGTAATCTTGTAACCGTTTGTGTATCTTATAATCTTCAACCCGTGAGTTGTTGTCTCTTTTTGTTATTATTCTTATCATATTTTTCTCATCTTATTGTCATTTTTGTTGTTTTAGTGTTGAAAACACACCTCTTTATCTTGTTATTGTGTTGTTGATAGTGAATCCGAGAGTGGTCTTCAAAAGGATCCTCAAATCCTTAAGATTAGTGGACTGTTTTGGAGTTGTTTTGTGTTACCCTTGTCTGTCCTGTATCAGAGACAAAGGAAATAATCAAGTATAATTGAAAGTACAAGGGGGGGACCAATACATTTTGAATTCATTTGAAGCTCCAAAAGGGCTTCAAAACCTTCAATTTTTCCCTCCCATATGAAATTTCTTCTCCTCTTAAGTGTGTTTGGCCAAAATGAGTGAATTGAGATTTGAAAATTTTTAAAAGTGACGTCCAATCAAAAGCTGCCACATCAGCACTTATACAAACAACCAAATTGAGTTCTAAAATTAGATTTCCTAGTTTCTATTTGTTATTTCCAGTTACTTTTGTGTTAATTCTATTACTAATTTGTAAGCTAGTAATTACCTACTAGTTTGGTAATTAGATTAGAGTCCGTTGTTTCGCATCTTCGATTTTTGTGTGCTTTTCTCGTTTACAAGTCATAGTATTTTTGTTGGTTCAAGTTCGTGCATCACTTATTTTGAGTCGTTTCAAATGAAGATCCATTCCGATTCGAAGCTTCTCACCTCTCAAGTAACTTACCAAGTATTGCCGGTTCTCCAACACTCGTGAATCCAAGTGTGAGGTGAGGTTGAGTCTGAGTGAAGTGAGGCTTTTGAACTAACTCGTTTGCTCATTTTTTAGGTTATTTTGCTTGCTGTTTTTTGCACTTCGTAGGTACATTTTCCATGGAAACCGAAGGTACTACTTCCCAACCTTTGGGAAATAATATTATGGGAGCTTTGATGGCCCAAATAGAGGTCTTGAGTCGAGAAATGAAGAATGGAAATGATGCTATAAGGAGTGATATGGATTCAATGAGGGGTGACATGATTAGAATTAGACTGAGAGTTGATAGACTATGTCTACCAAAATCTCCACAATTCCAAACACCTCAAGTCCAAAGATCCTATACTTCACGAATTCCAATGACTTCTCTCCATGAGTTAGAAATCAAAAAGAGTGAGGACAAGCCTCAAGATGGAGAGAAAATTATTAGTGAGGTACAAGAAGAATATGAATAATGAAGGGAAAAGGAAGGGAAAACCATGGGTAGTGAAGTTGGAAGGGAAAAAAATGCTTGATTGTGGATCTTGTCCACAAACGCTCCTTTTTATTCACTAACACAAATACTATCATTTTGCCTAGTATTTTATCTTCTCATGTGTAGGTTCAAGACCTTAGAGTTCCCGAGGAGAAGCCCAAGGAAGTTTCCTTCAAGCCCTTGGCCGAAAGTCCCCGTTATAGGACAAGTGAGTAAGAAGTGAATCCAAAGGAAAACCTTGACACATTCCCTTGTAATGTGGAGCATGAGGGCTGCCATGATACGAAACAAAGTGAAGAAAACACTTCTCATAATCTACAAGGTAACCAAGCTATTTTCTACACTCCTAAAAACTTGAATTGTTATGATGTGGCTCGTAGTAGCCAAAGTGGTGAAGTTTCGGATTGGATTAGTCAAGAAGTGTATGAATCTCCATTTTGTGATACTCTTGGTGTTGATAGGTTGTATAAGGACCATACTCTTGTTGTGAGTATGCAAGCACTAGCTGATCCTTTAGATGACAAAATTAATTCTTTTCGTAAGAATGATTTGTGTCTATCTAGTGCTAGCACTTATAACTTGAATAAGGTTCCATTATCATGTGACAAGAGTATTCATGAACTACATAACCCTCTTGTATATGATAGTACCTTGGTTGATGTCTTCACACTTGATTCCTTCCTATACTACCTCTTCGCCTATGATGATAACCATGTTAATTTTGAACTGATATTATGTAGAGGTAGTAAGCTTGGTGTCTATTTTCCTTTCTTGAATGAAGATGATTGTGAGTTTGATGCTCTAATAAAGGGAATGGCTAATCTCGACTTAGATTTTTATCTTCTACTCCCATTTGACCCCAGAATACTCTTGAAATGTGAAGGTTATAGTTGCTGGTCGTGCTCACTTACTTTCGGTATTGCTGCTATTCAAGTCTTTGGTATCATATATTCTAAGCTTTTCATGTCAAATTCCAAGGATAAGTGGATGTATGTTAAGTGTGAACCACCTTGGAGTGATGATATAATTGTGGTACTAATGCTAACCCTCCTACCTTGAGGATTGTATGCTTGTTTTCCCTCTCTTTGGTTTTCCAAGGTGTGAATTTGAGGATAAATTCCTTTCAAGATAGAGAGGATGATACAATCCTAAAGTGCATAAGGATTGCAAGGACTTCTCAAAGGAACAAGCTTTGAAATTTACAAGTACTAGAAGACCCTTTTGGAGACATTACAAAGCCTTGTTTAAATGAAGAGAGAAGGAGGGCTTCCTACAACACATAGGCGCCTATTCATTAAGGGCATTCTTGTCTTTCAATGACTTATTTTTACACTCCAAAGGAGCACCCTTCATGATACAGGACAAATGGCCATCTTATCTTTTGATGACATCTTTGGAGGCCAACATATAGAGGCTCAAGACTTGGTCACCTCGAGAATACAAGAACATGTATGGAGGACCCATTTTGAGCATAATTTAAAACAATCTTGTGTGTGGAAGATTGCTTGGAGCATTTAAGATTGAGGACTTATGGTTTTGGACCTTAATAAAGGGCATTTTGGACATACACATGGTTTATTTACACACTATGGCTGCACCTATCATTAAGGGAAAAGTGGCCTTTTTGTCTTCTTTTGTAATACACTATAAATATGTCATTTTAACTTATTTCTTGGCAAATTTTGAATGATAAAGAATTGAAAGACATATTTTCTCTCTTTTGAGAGTGTAACACCCTTAGTTGTAGGGTTTGGAAAAGTCATCCTTAGCATAGGGCTTGGAAAAGCTAATATTGATATTTGCTTGAAAATGGTAGATCTTGAGGTGAGTTCATTTCCTTGGTGGTCACCGTAAGAGTGTGGTTTTGATTGTTACATTCATTAGGGGTTAGTGTTGAAATACACTTGGTTCTTAATCTTGTAATAATCTTAGTCTCACTATCTATCTTTATTTTCTATGCAATTTCCCTTGGGTTTGTGTTGAATCCGTGACTTGTTTCATCTTGTGTCATTGATGCTGTTTTGGTGTTAAGATATACCTGTATCTGGTAATCCTTGTGTTGTTATTATTGATCAAAAGTTGCTCTCAAAGGGGTCCTCGGGTTCTAGTTGATTTGTGGACTGTTTTGAGTAGTTTTTGAGCCTTCTCTTGTCTTTCCCTTATCACTTCATTAAGGTTATTTTGGTCATAGGTTGTAATAAGTATAAATAGACCCTTTAGCTTGTATTTTCATTAGACTTAGAGGAAATTGGATGTTATTCTTAGATTGTAGCTTTAGTCTTGTAGTTTTAGCTCTCAAACCCGAATTTGGTTCCTTGAAAACATTTGCAGGTTTCACTTGTATTGGGAAATTTGGCAAGAAAGGTGTACTTGAGGAAGAGTGTTTCCTTTGGGTCACCTAAGAGAGTGTTTTGATCTTACATTGGTTATGTGTGTTTGAAGGTTTGATACACCTTCTAGTGCTATTCATTGGTGGAAGTGATGGTATCTCTATCTATCTTTAATTTCATGCAATTCTTCTTCTTCATCTCCTTCTAGTGAGTTGTTTTCTCTTTGTGAACTTGCTGACTTTTGTTCCTTTAGTGTCCATTTCATGTTTGATAGTCCTTTAGGCTATCAGGTCTGCATCTCGCTCTTAATCTCCTAAGTAGCTCCTCTACTGGGTGGTGCCTCAATTGAACCTTAACTGCAGGAATCTCCCTAGTGTTTATCTAATGCACTAGCCAAAATGAGCATAGGATCCTCCACAAAGGTCAGCCACTCATCTGACTAGTCTAAGTCCCATCTAAGGACATGAAATAGATCTGGAATGTATCAATGCAATATAGAAACATGGAAGACCATATGGACTACAACAGCGGTAAGTCTAACTCCTAAGCCACCTCCCCAACTATGCAAAGAATATCAAAGGGTCCAAGTATTTGTGGCTGACCTTGCCTTTCCTCCCAAACCTCATCACACCCTTCATGGGAGATACATGGTACACTCGATTACCAACTCCAAATATCAAGGCGCAAAGTCTACAATCTCTATAGGCATTCTCCCTACTCTGGGTTGCTCTCAACATATCCTGAATCATCCTAACTCTATCCAACAACTATAAAAGCACATGTGCACCTCATGGTCTAATATCAAAAGTCTCAAACCATCCAATTGAAGAATGACATCTGCTACCATACAAAGCCTCAAAAGGCACAATCCCAATACTTGAATGATAACTATTATTATAGGCGAACTCTACTAAGGTTAAGTGTTGCTCTCACTAGCCTGTAAAATCCATGACACATGAATAGTCCACTCTGACTGACCATTTATCTGTGGACGAAAAGTTATACAAGGTACACCTAATGTCACGGCTCAAATCCTATTGGGGCGGACAGGCACTTGTAGCCATAAAGGCCCGAGAGAACCAATTCATAACCTTGTACTTCTCATGCATGTAACTATGACAACCAAAGGTTCTGACAAATATGATATTATGTTTCGATGAGAATAATTACATAGGCAAGCACACACTTATATATACAACACTTGGCCGTTGGGGCCACCACGTCTAAAGGTAAGACACTTCCATAACTTTACATTAGTCTACAAAGACTCTAAAAGATACATAGACTTAGTTAGTGATATGGGAATAATCATGGTTATGGACTTAGGAGAGTACATGCTGGACTCGAGCCTTGGCATGTGCAATTGAAGTATAAAAGAGGCCCAAAATGCACCCAAAGAGCCCATAAATTACACTAGATGGATACCCATTCTTGAAGGGCCTTTTTGGTCATTTTAACTTCTATTTGTTTTGTAATATATAAGGAACATGTTAGGGATTATTAACTTAGTTTTTGGATATTATTGTAAGTCTTGTAAGACTTGAAACACCATAGTTAGGTCTTGGAAAAGCCACCAACTGGTCCATTCTTAGGTTCTTAAGATTATACCTTCATGTGGTCTATCTATCTATCCCTTTACTTTCTTGTAATTGTGTTTAGTGTTTGTGTTGTAATCTTGTGTTCATGTTGTTATTGTTAAATTCGAATCTTGTACTTTTGTGTTCATCTTGTTCTTCATGTATTGTTTCTGTTTTGGTGTGAAATACACTTTGTTCACCTTATATTCTTGTTGTATTTGTGAATCCAAGAGAGGTCTCCAATCGGTCCAAGGATCTTAATGATTTGTCGACTATTTTGGAGTGTGTTTGTGGACTGTTTTTGAGTGATTTCATGTCTTCCAAGTTTTTATCGTATCATTTGGTATTAGATCATGGATTTATCTTGTTCTTACAAGATCAAATCTTGGAGCGATCACTTGAAAAAAAAAATTGAAATCTGAAAATTTCAGAAAAATATACCAATCTATCCGTGTTTGTGTTCTTGGCCAAAATTGTGTTCTTGTTATGTCTTAGCCAAGATTTATTCACTGTGTGTCTAGATATAGTTGTATTCTTGTTTGTTTTGTTATTTCTAGTGTTAGTTTTCTTGTCCACTAACACTTTGAGTCTAGATCAAAAATTAAGCTTGAACTTGTTCAAAGTTGTTGTTGTGAACACTTGGCCCATTGTTGTTGCTCTTGTTGTTATGGATTTGAAGTTGGGTCATGTGGATGTTGTTGTAATTCCTGGTGGATGTCATTGTTGTTCTTGAAGCTCGTCATAACCTTTATCTCTTGTTAAAACCAAAAATACCACACTAAAAGACTTGGCCGATAGAATTGTTGTCGGATGTTTGTAGTTGACCTTGTTGTTACAGAATTGTTGTTGTTCTTGGGAGATTGTTGTTGGTTGTTCTTGTTGTGGTTGTTGCATTTTTTGAAGTTCTTCACCATATTCATCACCTTGTTAATGTTAAAGTTAACTTAGATCTTCAAAAGGTAAAGTACAAGGTGTAGAACTTTTGTTAAGTCTTGAAAGACCTCCAACCACCAAAATACTTTACGTCATATCTCCACCACTTTTTCATAAAAAAAGGGTCCATGTTTTAAGGGTTGTACAAGTCTAGTCAAAGACTTTTGGGTCTTGAATTTTGAATTGAAAAGAAGCTCCAAAGACTAGTTTGTATTTCCCTCCATTGAACAAGTTCCACCAAAGGTCCAAATTGAAAATTGACCAAGACTTGAACTTTTGAAATTAACAACTTGATAAAATTGAACCAATACGTGGCTTCCACGTCACGTTTGACTGTTCACATGACAATTTTTAAGCTCAATTTCTGATCTTCTAGTTTCAATTTGTTATTTTCTTGGTTTCGTTTGTTGATTCCAATACTAATTTACAAGCTAGTGATCATTTACTAGATTGTAAATTAGTTTTGAACCTGTTCTTTGTGTTAACTTTCCTTTGTGAGTCTTGATTATTTTGAGTCATTGTAATACGTCCTTGTGTTTTCCTTACTCTTTGGAGCCCTTGTCAATGTTGGACTCACCTCTCGGAGTACAAGCAAGCTTGTAACACTTGTGAGATTGAGTATGAGGAATCCGAGATTCAAGAAATAAAAAGAGAGAGTGGGGATGTTTTTGTACAACTAATGTGTTTTCTGTTTTTGTAGGTAACTCCTTTGCCATAATAGACACCATTTTGGTCCACCTTGATGCTATTGCTCAAGAAATAGCTAAGGCGAATGTGGGTCTTGACAAATTGGGCTCAGCTATGTCTACTATACTTGAGAGGTTGGATCGGGTGGAGAGTCGAAGAAACTCTCATGTTTCTACCCCCGAAGCTTTACCTCAAACGATCAACCCTCCAAGACCACCACTAAATGACATAGACATAAGCCAAGACAACAAATGTCCTCAAGCCCGAGACCTAAATGAGTCGCTTCACCCTCAATTCGATCAAGTCCAACAAGAGGGACTTGGAAGCCAATTTTCTCCCATCCAAGCTCCACAACCGAAGCTCCCCTTACCAAATCATTCTTCTCAATCGAAACTTCACTTCACCAAAACCAATATATCCATGTAAAGGAGTATGGTAGAAAGGAACATGAAGGATATGGGAGAATACTACAGTACTTGTATGATGGTAGGAGACTTGTTTCAGATAAGATTGAAGACAAGGCTCAAGATGGAGAGGAAGCCGAGGTTTAAAATGAAGATGTTGGCTGAGACTTGTTGCTATTGAGCCTTCGGATTCTTCATAATTTTGTGGACTATTTTTGACTTGTTTTTGTGACTTGTTTGCAGATTATATTGAGTAGGTTTCCTTTGATGTGACCAATTGAACGAGGTGAAGCCATGAATTTATGGACAAATTCCTCTCAAGATGGAGAGAATGATATGGGAATAATCATGGTTATGGACTTAGGAGAGTGCATATTGGACCCGAGCCTTGGCATGTGCAATTGAAGTGTAAAAGAGGCCCAAAATGCACCCAATTTAGCCCATAAATTACACTAGATTGGTGCCCATTCTTGAAGGGCCTTTTTGGTTATTTTAACTTCTATTTATTTTGTAATATATAAGGAACATGTTAGGGATTATTCACTCCATTTTTGGATATTATTGTAAGTCTTGTAAGACTTGAAACACCATTAGGGCTTGGAAATCCACCAACTGAAACTAGGATACAACAATTGGGTGGATTCTCTTTTGTTGTTGCTTGCTTAGAAATGGTGATGCTAGAGAGGTGCAATCCAATCTTATGTCACATAAGAGATAGGTTTATTGTTGTGTGTAGTGTTAAGGGTCCAAGAGTATCCATTCTTGGGTTCTTAAGATTATACCTTCATGTGGTCTATCCATCTATCCTTCTACTTTCTTGTAATCGTGTTTAGTATTTGTGTTGTAATCTTGTGTTCTTGTTGTTATTGTTAAATCCAAATCTTGTGCTTTTGTTTTCATCTTGTTCTTCACGTATTGTTGCTGTTTTGGTGTGAAATACACCTTGTTCACCTTGTATTCTTGTTGTATTTGTGAATCCGAGAGAGGTCTCCAATCGGTCCAAGGATCTTAGTGATTTGTGGACTATTTTGGAGTATGTTTGTGGACTGTTTTGAGTGATTTCATGTCTTCCAAGTTTTTATCATATCATTTAGGGTCGGGACAAACCCCCACCCTACTCTTGACTTACTGTACAATACCAAAATATATGGAACAGACTCGAAGAGCCCCGAATCAACCTGGAGCTCACCAATAGTCACTGAATAGCCTACGCTCCTACTAGTAAGGTGTATGAGCTGAAGTACCTGTGCCTGTAACATGAAATACAGGTCCCCCATGAGGGACGTTAGCACAAAAATATGTACTGAATATGTAAGGCTGAAGGTAACAACACATGATACAAGAGCTCAATAGAAATCAGATACAAGTGTATAAGTAGTACTAGTAGACCACCTGTATATATACTTGTAGGACTACATACATTACGTTCCTTTCTTCATTTTAACCTTTCTTACTTCATAATCTTTTTAAGCCATACATTATGCAAATGACCAGCTGATTAGTGGTAAATAGATAAATTAGGATCGGCCTATGCTAGGCTTATGCCCCTGAGCTGCCACTTACAAATAAAGATTGGGATCGGCCCATGCTAGGCAAGCCTCTGAGCTGCCACCCACATATAAAGGTATCAAGATCGGCCCATGTTAGGCTTATGCCCCTGAGCTGCCACTCATTTTACAGATTTGCATTACTTAGTTCATTTAGCCTTTGAGATTGTTACTTTGGTGGTCATAATATTATGGTACCTTGAACCAATAATCTGCTAATAAGAGACATATAAATGGACACTTAATGCAACAACAATGAGGTAGGGAGCTGTTGGCAGACAAATGAAGTGTTTAGGAGCAGAAAATAACACATTGGTCTTCTTTGAACAAGCAGAGAACTCCTAAAATTTTCTAGTGAAGATAGATGTGCAGGTGTAATAATAAGCATGTATTGAGGTGTTTTAACATGTTAGAGAGTTGGAACAAGGCCATTGGCAACATGAGATATAAATGTTGCTATTATGTATCACTTGTTATAGGATAACCTAGGAAGCTTACTTCATGGAACAAACGTTTGATTTTATGCCAAAGAGTGCAAAATAGAGTATGCCTTACATACCTGGTTATATAACTCCGAAACTAACCCAACTTGACTTCCCGCCTTTTAGATTACTTATCTACAATAGAATATATGGTAAACTAGTATTAGCAACCAACTAACACATTTAGGCTACTTAACTTCACCCAAAACAGTAACTGGGCAGTAAGCCATTAATCTATCAATCAAGGGTATTATTTTAACCCTTTTCTCCTCTAATTACACCCACATATTATACAGGTTCTTATAAGATTCACCGAAACCTCCTCAGCTTCAGTACACATTCCAAACAATACTCAAAACAGATTGGGCAGTAAACAAATGCAATAATTGGTTTGGTGGTGTACCATCACACCTTTCTTCTATATTTCATTACAAACTAATCACACCTTTCTCCAATATCAACCTAGAAGCCCATAACATATACATACAAAATAGCCCACAAAATAGCCTCAAACCCCTTTTATTATAGCAATCAATTATTGAACTCATCATCTCTTGAGTTCTCAATAACAACACATTAATAATTATCTTTCAAATTCATATACAAGGAGAACAAAATGGAGCAGTCACCTTACCTTAATTCTGCAACTTATTTTTTTAATTTGAACTCCTCAAAACTTCAACTTTCACCTTCCTTCACACTTTAAACCAAAGAAGAAAAGAGATCTTTAATAACAAAGAAAAAGTGAGCAAGTAGCTTGTTCTATATTCTGTCATGTATTTATAATTAGGAACCTATAGCATGTTTTCCTAATCTTCCATGAGATAACTAAGCTAAACCATAAGTGTTTTCACTTACATTGGGCTGCAAAGGTAATGGTTTTTTCAAGAACCCTAGAAGGAATTTTAGGGCTTCTCCTTGTTGTTTTAGAGATAGTAGAGAGATTTTGTGATATATACTCTTTTTTGTGACTTAGAAATGAAGTAAAATGACCAGCAACTTGGCCTTATAAAGGCCCTATTTTGTCCACCTCCTTAGCTGCATTTTGTGATACAAGTCAAATGGCCACCTTAATTTTTGAAGACATGATTGGAGGTCATCATTTAAAGGCTCAAGACTTGGTCACACCGAGGGCACAAGAATATGCAAGGAAGACCCGTTTTGAGCATAAGCAACGCCGTGTGTGGAAGATTGCTTGGAGCATCAAAGACTTGAGGACTCACGGTTTTGGACAACACTTAATGGGTCATGATTTGGTCATCTTTATTAAGGGTATTTTGGTCACTTCATTGGGTCCAAATGCACTCCATGGCCACCGTACCCTTTAAGGGCACTGTTGTTATTTTGTATTGTCTTGTAATAGAATATAAATAGAATATTTTAGGTCTTTTTCTCATTAGTTGTTCATTGATGTGAGACTTGGAACATGAAACACCTTTAGTTGTAGGGCTTGAAATAGCCACCACACCAAAATGAGGGCAACAAGTATGGATATCACTTGTGTTGCAATGTTGGCTTGAGACATTGGTGTTTAGAGAAGGTAAAGTTCCTCTTGTGTCAACGTAGGAGTTAGGTTAACCATTGTGTGTAGTGTTAAGGATCAAAGATTACCATATTCTTGGATTCTAAAGATTATACCGACCAAGGTCTAACTATCTATCCATTTTGTTTATGTTGTAATCGTTTATTTATGTTCTTATAATTCAAATACGTCACTTGTTGTTCTTGTTCCATTATTGTTGTTCTTCATCTTGTTGTTGTTAACATAGTTTGTTGGTATTTGTTTTTAGGTGATAAAAACATCAATACATTGTGTTTTTGTTGTTGTTTGTTGAATCCGAGTGTGGTCTTCAAAAGGGTCCTCAGATCTTTGATTTTGTGGACTGATTTTGAAGCTTGTTTCATGTTGTCCTTGTAATTCTTTTATCATTTGGTATCACAGCCATCTTTGATTTTGTTCTAACAAGATCAATCTTGGACTTGAGAGTTGCAAAAAAATATATCAAAAAAAAGAAGAGTTGAAAAACTGAAAAAAAAATTTAGAAAAGGAGTAATCTACCCATTCTTGTTGTTCTTGGCCGAGAAAGTTGATGTTATTGTTGTTGTCTTGGCCGAGGCATGTTTCTTTGTGACTAGATCTTGTAGTCTTTTGTTGTTTAGAGTGTTTCTAGTGTTGGTTTCTTTCTCACAAACACTAAAAAGTGTCCAAATCTAAGCTTGAACTTTTTAATGTTGTTAATGTGAACAAAGTGTGGCTGATATGATGTTGTTGTCATTCTAAGCCTTGACCGTGTTGAAGGCCTTGTTGTTGTGGAGTTGGGCGTTGGAATGTGTTGTTGTTCTTGGAGAATATTGTTGTTGTTATTGTGTTCTTGTTGTTCTTCACCCTTTTCATCTTTTGTTAAAACAAAAAGTGAACATTAGATCCACAAAAGGTGCAAGACCAAGTTGTAGTACTTGTTGGTGAAAGACTTAATCACATCACTCAAAAGACTTGACTACTTTCCTTGATTTAAGGACCTTGTTTCAAGGAGAAAGTACCAAGAAGGTCAAGTCTTGTTTTGAACTTGAAAATGAAGCTCCAAGATCAAATTTCCCTCCATTAACCAAATCCACCATTTCTAAATTGTAGATTGGTCAAGACTTGAAATTGGAGGGTAAAATTTTGACAAAACAGAGGCCAATAGTGGACTGCCACATCACTAAATTACTATTCATGCAATATTTTGAGTTCGACTTTTAGATTTCTTAGTTTCATTTTATTGTTTCTTAGTTTCGTTTGTTGGTTTGAACACTAATTGACGACCTAGTAATCTCCTACTAGCTTGTTGGTTAGTTTTTGTGCCCGTTTGTTCGTGTTAACGTTATTTTGTGCTTTTCTTGTTTTTGAATAGTAGAATTTCTTGGTTCAAGTTCGAACATTATTTCCTTGAGTCTTCAAACAAAGAATCCATTCAGACCAAGGAGTAGACTCACCCCTCGACTCATCACGAACTACAAGCTGACTTGCAACACTTGTGAATCCAAGTGTGAAACGACCAAGTATGTAAGAGTGTGGTGAGGTTGTTTCGAACTAACTTGTGTTTTATTTTGTAGACTTGTCTTTTTCTTTTTTTTTAGGTGCAATTATGATGGAACCCGCGGTTGCAAGTGCTATTTTGGCTAAACTTGAAGCCATTACCTTTCAATGGGAAGTGATAAATGAAAGGTTGGATCATATGGGAGTTCCAAGGGAGCAAGTGGACTACCTGGACACACATCAAGATGAAGACCATAGCTCATGTGAGCAATGAGGTAAAAATGTTATCCCCTACACTCATATGAACGTAGTTGCAGTTTTACCTAGTGTAAGAGTGCATGAGTCTTTATTTTGTGATACTCTTGATATTGTTAGGTCACATGAAAACCAAACTCTTGTTGTAGGTACACAAGCACTAGTTGATCCTTTAGATAACGAAATTGATTCTCCTCGTGAGAATGATTTGTGTCCATCTGGTGCTAGCACTTACAACTTGACTAAGGTTCCATTACCAAGTGACGAGAGTATTCACACACTAGTTGACCCTTATGAAAAACAAGGTGAGTCTACATTGGTATGTGAATTTCCAATAACTAGTGAGGGTGAGCAAAATGATTAACCGGGTGTAGCTGATCTTGATTTGCTTGAATATTTAGAAAACCCGAGTTGTGATTGTCTTTGTGAAGATGATTTTGATTGTGGTCCTTTGGCTTCCCGTGATGGTTTGTATGTATGTGAGGACAACTCTTGTGAAAGAGAAGGTGATATGTGCTTAGAAATGTCATCTACTTTGTCTTTATGTGTTTCTTATGTTGGGCATATTCCTAGTTGAAATTTTAAAACTAGTAGTAAGTGCATGCATGGGAACCCTTTATTTGAAGTTGACTTATGGAAAACCTTTCTCAACTCTCTTTTAGTTCATGATATTTTCAATAATGATAAAAAGGGCTAGCTTAATTTCGAGGATGACACCCTAGGGGAAAGTGAGAGTGGCCGAGACCTAAGCCCTTGGTTACGTCTCCCATTCGATCCCGGTAACTTCTTAGGGTATGAAGGATGGATAGTTGTTGGTCGGTCCACTTGTTTGAGTGATACTGTTATATGTGTTCGGTGGACTTTACTTTTAATTATGACACCACCCCCTTGATGGTGATTCCTTTTGCTAACTCTTTTGTAATTTTTTTTCTAAGTCCCTCGTGATTATAACAAAGGACATGTGGTTATATCTCAAGTGTGTATCTCCTTGGCATGTTGATGTTGTTTATTGAACTAGCTCTAACCCTTATTTCATGAGGATGTGGTGCTTGTTTGTCTTTTTTTTGTTTTTGCAAGGTTTGGATTCGAGGTCGAATCCTTTTCAAGAAGGAAAAGATGAAACAAGTCGAATGGACACCTTAATTTTTGAAGACATAATTGGAGGTCATCATTTAAAGGCTCAAGACTTGGTCACCCCGAGGGCACAAGAATATGCAAGAAAGACCCATTTTGAGCACAAGAAAGGTCGTGTGTTGAAGATTGCTTGGAGCATCGAATACTTGAGGACTCACGATTTTGGACAACACTTAATGGGTCATGATTTGGTCATCTTTATTAAGGGTATTTTGGTTACTTCATTGGGTCTAAATGCACTCCATGGCCACCCCACCCTTTAAGGGCATTGTTGTCATTTTGTATTGTCTTGTAATAGAATATAAATAGAATAGTTTAGGTCTTTTTCTCATTAGTTGTTCATTGATGTAAGACTTGGAACATGAAACACCTTTAGTTATAGGGTTTGTAATAGCCACCACAGTGAAATGAGGGCAACAAGTGTGGATATCACTTGTGTTGCAATGTTGGCTTGAGACGTTGGTGTTTAGAGGAGGTAAAGTTCCTCTTGTGTTAACATAGGAGTTAGATTAACCATTGTGTGTAGTGTTAAGGATCAAAGATTACCATATTCTTGGATTCTAAAGATTATACCGACCAAGGTCTAACTATCTATCCATTTTATTTATGTTGTAATCGTTTGTTTGTGTTCTTGTAATTCAAATACGTGACTTGTTGTTCTTGTTCCATTGTTGTTGTTCTTCATATTGTTATTGTTAACATAGTTTGTTGTTAGTTGTTTTTAGGTGATAAACACAACAATACATTGTGTTTTTGTTGTTGTTTGTTGAATCCGAGTGTGATCTTCAAAAGGGTCCTCAAATCTTTGATCTTGTGCACTAATTTTGAAGTGTGTTTCGTGTTGTCCTTGTAATTCTTGTATCATTTTGGACCTTAAAATTGGTCAAATTGGTCCAAGTAGGTGATGCACCTACTTAAATTCTTATTTTGGGCTCAATTAACTTGGGACTTTGGAAGATTTATGTGTTGGGCCATTTATCCATTTTCTTCCTCTTTTATTCAATTTGGGCCCAAATATATTAGTATAGGCTCCAATTTGGTCCATAGCTGATACAGGTGTGGCAAGCTGTCTAACAAGTTCACAACCATTCACACGGAGCCAAGCTCGGGAGTTACAAAAACTCCAAGCCTTGTTCATGGAAATGGCCGTTTGTAAGTTGGTGATGATTCTTCTAATGGTCTAAATGTTTTTAAGTGTGAAGAGGGGCCTTGTAGTGTAATAAACTTACACTCCAAGGACACCCCATGGAAAGCGCAATCTGGTCATTTTCTCCTTCATTTATGGTGTAATATAAATAGACAATATTAGGGTTATTTGGCAGCTAGTTCTTTCATAATATTTTGAGACATAAACACTTGTAATATTGAGGAACTTCTCACTCTTCCATTGGAGAAGCCCCAAATCTGAAAACTCACAAATAGAGTGATACTTGTGTTGTATCTTGGCTAGAAACAAGGATCTTGAGGTCATAGAGTTCCTCTTGGTCCAAGTAAGAACTTGGTGTTAATATTCTTTAGTCTTAGGGTCCTCTCTTGTTTTTAGGGTTCTTAGACTCTTGAATATTACATGTCAAGTTACTATCTTCTTGTAATCTTGTTAAGATTATGTTTTGTAATCTTGAAGTCTAGTGAAGCCATGTGGGGCTCTTTTGATTCACTAGCACTTGTTGTTCGACTTGTTATTTTTGGTGTTAGTTTGTTCATCTTGTTGTTCTTGCTGAATTCTTGTATTGTGGACTTGATATTGTATCATTTGGTATCAAAGCAAGTCTGGTTGTATTCCTACACTACCAATCTTGGGCTCTCTTGGACGAAAATTCAAAAAAATAAAATTGTTGAAATCTGAAAATTGCAGAAAAAGAAAAAGAGAAATCTGTCCGTCTTGTTGTTTTGGCCAAGATTGGTGTTTATGTGTTTAGATCTAGGTGTTATTTTACTTGTTTAATGTGTTTCTAGTGTTGGTTTCTTCCTCACCAACACTAAAAGTGTCTAGATCTAAAGTTGAGCTTATAATATTGGCCATTGTTGTGGCAACTTGAAGTGTGCCGTAGGTTGTACCTTGTTGATAACAATTGGTGGTTTGTGTTCTTGAAGAAGTTGATATTGTGTTCTTGAAGGTTGTACCAGTTCATCTTGTTCTTCATCTATTCTTACAACTTAAGACAACAAAGGTGTAAAATAGATCCAAAAGGTTGTAAGACAAAAGTTATAAAGTTGTTGGTGAGAAGAATTGCACACATCACTTCCTAGACTTGACAACCACTTTTCCTTAAATCAAGGGACCTTGTTTTGTGGGATTAGTATAGTCAAATCTCACCTTTTTGAGTTTGAAAAGTGAAAAAGAGTACAAGACTTTTACTTTCCCTCCAAAACCAATTGTCATCCATTACAAGTTGTGTGAATATTGAAATTTCAGATTTGTGACCAAAAAATTACTGTGTGGGACCAAGACCAATTACATGCTGCCACATCACTAATAAGCTCAAATTTGGATATTTTCTAGTTTCTAATTGTTGATTCTTGGTTTCCTTACTTGGTTCTAGAACTAATTAACAAACTAGTACATTCCTACTAGGTTGTCAATTAGTCCTTCGAATCCTTTTGTTCATGTCAACGATTACTTGGGTGCTTTTATCTTTTGAATACGTTACTACTTCTTGGTTCTAGTCCAACGAGAATTCTTTGAGTCTTCAAAAATGAATCCACTCCGGATAAGAGCTTACTCATAACTTAAGGATTCATGGGTTACTATCCAATCTACAACACTTGTGGAACTAAAGTGTGAGGTGATCCAAAGAGTGTAAGTGAGGAGAGGATTTTTTTCACTAACTTGTTTACTGATTTTGTTGGTAATACCTTGACAATAGAGGGAACTAAGTCCCAAAATATGGATACTAATGCTCTTGACTCTATGAGGGCCACTCTTGAGGCCGTTACCCGAACATTTGAAAGGTTGAATACGGAAGTTAGAGCTGTGAGAGGGGATTTGACAACAATAAAAAGAGATGTCGGCTATTAGTGGGAGATTAGAACAAGTGGAGATTCTATCTATCTTTCTATCTTTACTTTGTTCTAATCGTTGGTGTTCTTGTTCTAGTATTGTAACCCGAGACTTGTTGTCATTGTTATATTGTTGTTGTTGTTCATCTTGTCTTCATATTGTTGTTGTTCATCTTACTTTGGATTGGCTGTTTCGGTGTTAAAACACACCCTTTATCTCGTCATTGTTGTTGTTATTGTTGAATCCAAGTGTAGTCTCTAAACGGTCCTTGAATCTTCGGATTTGTGGACTGTTTTGAGTGTGTTTTCTTGTATTCTTGATAATTCTGGTATCATTTGGTATCAAAGCCATCTTTGGTTTTGTTCCTACAACACCAATCTTGGGCTCCCTTGGTTGAAAATTTAAAAAAAAAGTTGAAAACTGAAATTTTTAGAAAATTGCAAAACTGTCCATTTGGTGTTCTTGGCTGAAAATTGTGTTATTGTTGTGTATTGGCCAAGAATTTTTGTTTGTTTAGTTGTTTCTAAGTGTTGGCTTTCTTGTTCACTAACACTTTGAGTCTAAAACCTAAACTTGAGCTTGAACTTGTTGGAGTTGTTGTTGTGAACTTGAAGAGTGGCCGATTGTTGTTGTTCATTGTGGTCTTAGCCGTGACTTGTTGGCATTGTTGTTGTTATAGGTGGACTTTTGGATTGTTGAGTTCTTGGTGGTTGATGAAGATGTTCTTGATGTTCTTACAACCTTCATAACTTGATGAATAAAGTGACTACTAGATCTTAAAAAGGTGAAGGGAAAAAGGTGAAAACTTGTTAGTCTTGTAAGACTTGCAATCATTCATCAACTAGTCAATCACTTCAACAACTTTTCTTGTTTTAAGGACCTTCTTTTAGGGAATTAGTGCAAAAAGTCAAGTCTTCCATTCTTTTTAATTTGAAGAGGATTGCAAGACTTGTTTCCCTCCAAAACAATTCCCACCAATTCCAAATCACCAATTGTTCAAGACTTTCAATTTTGGAAAAATAAAAAATTGTTAGGATGCAACCAATACGTGATTTCCACGTCACTATTACTGTTCACACAACAAATTTTGGCTCAAATTTGGATTTTCTTAGTTTCTTATTGTTGGTTCCTAGTTTCGTTTGTTGACTCTAATAACTAATCGACAACCTAGTACTACTCTACTAGATTCTAAATTAGTTTTTGAATAGGTTTCTTCGTGTTAGCGTTGTTTGTTTTGTGCTTTTCTCATTTTTGAGTCGTAGTATCTTTGGGTTCAAGTTCGTACATTACTTATTTGAGTCGTTTCAAATAAGAATCTACTCCGACCTCGATCCATAATTGGGACCAAGTAACCTCATTGGAGTATAAGCGAGTTATCAACGCTTGTGAGACCAATAGAGTGAAACGACAAAGTGTGAAAGTGAGGAATTGTGGACTGTTTTGAGTCGACTCGTGGATTGATTTTTGCTAGCATTAACGTGTTATTATTTTTATTATGTTTTAGTGTTCTTAATAGGTACTATGGCATCAGGAAAGGTGACCATGAACAATTTGATGGCTGCCATAATGGGTATGAAACATGACCTTAGTAGTCGAATGGAGAGAATGGAAAGAATAATGGACCAAGTGGAAGGAAAAATAGAAGGGACGGAAATCTCTCTTTGCAAGGAGTTGGATAACTTGATAGAGCAACCAAGCCTTCCTAATTAAGTTCCCGTGAGTGGACATACTCCACATGAGCTACAAGGTAATCAAACTAACTCTTGCACTCTAGTGAATAAGGCTAGTAGCCAACTAAGTGTGAATGATAGTTTGACTTTAGATGAGCCGAATGTGCCTCCATTTGGTGATAATAATGTACAACTTGAGATTGTGGAAGCACTAGTTGATCTATCTAGTGTTGAAGCCATTGTGGCAAGTGATAGTACATTGTCTTATGGAAGTCATGAAGACCAACTTGTGTGTGAAAATAGTGATGTTGAACATGTTGGCTGATTGACTAAGGATGACCCTCTAGTTGTTTTGGTTGTAGATCATGTTAGTATAGAGGGTGCCAATGAGTGTAATGGTGGTAGTCTTCGGGAAAGGAAGTATGTCCTCCACACGTGTCCATAGACACTCTACCCCTTTGATCCCGACGACCATTTAAAATGTGACGTTGATTTATTTTAAACCATATTCGGGAATGATATGTGTGCATTGTGTGGGCATGGTTATGTTAATTCTAAGCATGTCTTGTATATAATTCAGGTTTCCCGTGATTGGTGTGTCATTTTTGAGAACCCAAGGGATGTTTGGCTATATGTGAAATTTGAGCCACCTTGGCATAATGCTATGATTGATTACGCTAATCCTAACCCTCATACCTTGAGGAACTTGTGTTTTCTTGTCCTTCCTATTATTTTGCAATGTTCGGATTCGAGGACGAATCCTTTCTAAGGAGGGGAGGATAATACGGGTCAAAGAGGCATCTTAGCACTCAAGGATATGAAGACGTGAGGAAAGACCTGAGTTTGTGGGGCTGTCTAACCAAGGAACAAGCTTTAAAGGGTAGAGAACAAGTCCCAACACTCCAAAGCTGTCCAAGAAGCCAAGCCCCTTTGTTTGGGCTCATTAAGGGCCTTTTGTTCATTTATGTAACAAGTGTTACCCTAGCCAATAAATAGAACAATTAGGTCATTTTGTCATTTAGACTTTGATGATATGTTTTGAGAGCACCATAGACTATCTTGTAAGGTGGAATCCTTGTGTTGGTAGCTTGCTTAGAAACACTGGTTTCTTGGAGATTTCGGCTCCCTTGAGGTCACGTAAGAGATAGGTTTATGTTGTGTGTGGTATTAAAGGTCCAAGATTGGAATAAGCTCTTGGGTTTTTAATATTACATCTTTATTTGACTATCTATCTTTCTATCCTTACTTTGTTCTAATCGTTGGTGTTCTTGTTCTAGTATTGTAACCCATGACTTGTTGTCATTGTTATATCCTTATTGTTGTTAATCTTGTCTTCATATTTTTGTTGTTAATATTACTTTGAATTGGTTGTTTCGATGTTAAAACACACCCTTTATCTCATCATTGTTGTTGTTATTGTTGAATACGAGTGTGGTCTCTAAACGGTCCTTGAATCTCCAGATTTGTGGACTGTTTTGAGTGTGTTTTCTTGTCTTCTTGATAATTCCGGTATCAGGGTTGAACAAAGAGATCTCCACTCATTTAATACTTCACAAGTTTGATACCGTTGAAGGTATTTTCCAAGCGGCTCTGGAGATTGAAAGGGAACTTAAAGAGAGGTCGTCATTCAAGGCAAGGGGACAATCCACCTCGGGTTGGCGTAGAAGTAAGGAGATGGCTCAATCCTCTTTGGGTTGGCCCAAAACAAGGACCAACCCACCACTAAAAGGCTGCTCAAGCCTAAAATAGTCCATAAAATTCCTCTAAAATAAGTTCACAAGTATCCTAACCAAAAAGGATTCCAATATTGCAAGTGCCAAGGTTGGGGACATAAAGCCAATGAATTTCCAAACTGATGCAACGTGATCCTATTGGAAGGGAGATTACATTACCTTAGTGAGGAGGTGGGTCTTGAAAAGAGAGAGGAAGAGGCTGAATCTCAAGATGGAGAAGAACCTGAGAATGGACCATATGATGATGATAATGATGGTAGTGGTGGTGATGAAGATGTTTATCCTCAAGAAGGGGAGTGTGTGGTTCCAAACTTTGTAGTTAGGCGCGTCATGATTAGTAAGGCAATAGATAACCCAAGTCAAAGGGAAAATCTATTCCATACTAAATGTCTTGTAAAAGGGAGTGTATATTGGTGATCGATAGTGGTAGTTGTGAAAATGTTGTTAGTGTTGCTATGGTAAACTTCTTGAAGTTGCCAACTACACCGCACACTAGTCCTTACAATCTACAATGGTTGAATGAATGTGGTGAATTAAAGGTTATAAGGCAATGTGTGATATGGTTTAAGGTGGTAAACTACCACGATGAAGTGCTTTGTGATCTGATATCGATACAAGCATATCACTTATTATTAGGTAACCTTGGCAATATGATAGGTCTACCAAACACGATGGGAGGTCCAATTGATATACACTTAAGAAGGATGGCCGAAAGGTTACACTTTATCCTCTTTTGCCTTCCCAAGTAAATGAGTGGCGTTAAAAGAAGAGAGAATTAAAGGAAAAGGGGAAGAAATCTAAAAAGGAAGAAAAAAGAGGGGAACCCATAGGTAGGGCAATAGGGGTATCCTGATACAAGCACAATGAACCTCAAGAGCACAAGATATTGTCTAAGGATCAAGGCTTCGGAATCGGCAAGCAATTAAAGACTTTTTGGAGTATTTTGAAGCCTTGGTCAAGAGAAGGAAGGAGGGGAATTTATACAATCCATAGGAACCTCAAAGGAAGGATAATGAAGACTTTTTACACTCCAAAATTGCACTCTATAGGCGCCTCCTTTTAAGTCCTTTAAGGTCATTTTTGTCCTTTGGCATGTAATAGTATAAATAGACCCATTAGCTTGTATTTTCATTAGACTTTGATGAATTGAAATTGAGTATTACTCATTGTTTGTAGATTTAGTCTTGTAGTTGTAGCTCTTAGAACCGAAACTTGGTCCATGAACATTTGAAAGTTAGGGTTTTCACTTGTTTTGGATAATTTGGCAAGAAAGGTGTACTTGAGGAAGAATGTTTCCTTTGGGTCACCTAAGAGGAAGGTTTGAACTCTTATTTGTGAGGTTTATTGAAGATTTTGAAACATCTTCTAGTGCTAATCATTGAATAGGAGTAAGGGTCTTTCTATCTATGCTTTAATTTCAAGCATTCTTCTTCTTCATCTCCATTCTATGTGTTGTTTTCTCTTTATTTGGTTTCAAGAATTTACATCTTAGTAGCTAATTTTGTGTGTTTAGTAGTCTTTAGGCTATCATTTGGTATCAAACCCTTACTTAGGGTTGTTCCCACAACTCTAATCCTTGGTTTTAGTGTTCTATATAGAAAATCTCATAAAAAAAGAGTCGAAAATCAGAAAATACAAAAAAAGATATTATTTGTTGTCTTGTGTGTTTGTTGTAGATCCAAATTTTCCAAGTTAGATCTACAAGTTTTTGTTTTGTTTTGAAGGTTTCTAGAGCTAGATCCTTTCTCTCTAGCACATAGGGAGTCTAGATCTACTTTTAGAATGAAGTTTGGTTGTTTTTGAGCTAAATCCACTATTGTTGTGGCTTGTTTGAAGTTTTTGGAGAGGGTAACGTTTTTTGGATTGTGTTGGTGACTTGATTTATGGCTGAATTTTAGTTGGTTGAGGTTGTTTTGGCATAAGGAACCTAGATCTTCAAAAAAAAAAATCAGATTTGGTGTTCATTTGCTAGGTGATCAAACTTTGGTCAACTCTTAATTATTCATCTTGTTCTTCCATGTTCATCAAGTCTTGCTAAGGAAGAATATTCAAAGAGTGTGTTTGATCCAAAAAAGGAGGAGAAAGAGAGAGTACTTGGTGTTTGTGAAGGAATATTCCTTGGTATCCAAAAGAAAAAAGAGACAAAGGGAATAATCAAGTACAACTGAAAGTACAAGGGGGGGACCAATCCATTTTGAATTAATTTGAAGCTCCAAAAGGGCTCCAAAACCTTCAATTTTTCCCTCGCACATGAAATTTCTTCTTCTCTTAAGTGTGCTTGGCCGAAACAAGTGTATTGAGATTTGAAAATTTTGAAAAGTGACGTCCAATCACAAACTACCACATCATCACTTATACAAACAACCAAATTGAGTTCTAAAATTAGATTTCCTAGTTTCTATTTGTTGTTTCTAGTTGATTTTGTGTTGATTCTATTACAAGTTAGTAAGCTAGTAATTACCTACTAGTTTGGTAATTAGATTAGAGTCCGTTGTTTCGCGTCTTCAATTTTTTGTGTGCTTTTCTTGTTTTCAAGTCGTAGTATTTTTTTAGGTTCAAGTTCGTGCATCACTTATTTTGAGTTGTTTCAAACGAAGATCCATTCCAATTCAAAGCTTCTCACCTCTCAAGTAACTTGCCAAGTATTGCCGGGTCTCCAACACTTGTGAAGCCAAGTGTGAGGTGAGGTTGAGTGTGAGTGAACTGAAGATTTTGAAATAACTTGTTTACTCATTTTGTAGGTTATTTTTCTTGCGGTTTTTTTGCACTCGTAGGTACATTTTCCATGGAAACCGAAGGTACTACTTCCCAACCTTTAGGAAATGATGTTATGGGAGCTTTGATGGCCCAAATGGAGGCCTTGAGTCAAGAAATGAAGAGCGGAAATGATGCTATAAAGAGTAATATGGATTCAACGAGGGGTGACATGATTAGAATTAGAGCGAGGGTTGATAGACTAGGTCCACCAAAATCTCCACAATTCCAAACACCTCAAGTCCAAAGATCCTATACTTCACAAAATCGAATGACTCATCTCCATGAGTTAGAAACCAAAGAGAGTGAGGACAAGCCTTAAGATGGAGAGAAAATTATTAGTTAGGTACAAGAAGAATGTGAACAAAGAAGGGAAAAGGAAGGGAAAACCATGGATAGTGAAGTTGGAAGGGAAAAATATTCTTGATTGTGGATCTTGTCCACAAAGGACCCTTTTTATTCACTAACCCAAATACTATCATTTTACCTAGTATTTTATCTTCTCATGTGCAGGTTCAAGACCCTAGAAGTCCCGAGGATAAGCCCAAGGAAGTTTTCCTTCAAGCCCTTAGCCCAAAGTCCCCATTGTGGGACAACCGAGGAAGAAGTGAATCCAAAGAAAAACCTTGACATATTCCCTTGTAATGTGGAGCATGAGGGATGCCATGATGTGAAACAAAGTGAAGAAAACACTTCTCATGATCTACAAGGTAATCAAGCTATTTTCTACACTTCTAAAAACTTGAATTGCTGTGATGTGGCTCGTAGTAGCCAAAGTGGTGTAGTTTCGGATGGATTAGTCAAGAAGTGTATGAA
Organism: Capsicum annuum; assembly: GCF_002878395.1. Lineage (NCBI taxonomy): Eukaryota > Viridiplantae > Streptophyta > Magnoliopsida > Solanales > Solanaceae > Capsicum > Capsicum annuum. The sequence continues at coordinate 102,384,704 of NC_061115.1, read as the reverse complement.
TCTCCATTTTGTGATACTCTTGGTGTTGATAGGTTGTATAAGGACCAAACTCTTGTTGTGAGTACGCAAGCACTAGTTGATCCTTTAGATGACAAAATCAATTCTTTTTGTAAGAATGATTTGTGTCCATCTAGTGCTAGCACTTATAACTTGAATAATGTTCCATTATCATGTGACAAGAGTATTCACGAACTACATGACCCTCTTGTATATGATAGTACCTTGGTTGATGTCTTCACACTTGATTCCTTCCTATACTACCTCTTCGCCTATGATGATAACCATGTTAATTTTGAATTGATATTATGTAGAGGCAGTAAGCTTGGTGGCTGTTTTCCTTTCTTGAATGAAGATGATTGTGATTTTGATTCTCTAGTAAAAGTAATGGCTAACCTCGGCTTAGATTTTTGTCTATATCATCCATTTGATCCCGGTATACTATTGGGGTGGGGAAGGATGTGTTTCGGATTGCATTCCTTTTTATTTGATATCTATCTTAACTATGTCCTTTGTGATGCTTGTAGTAAGTGTTTCATGATTGTAATAAAGGATAGTTGGGTGTATTCCAAAAGTGTACCCCCTTGACATAATTATATTGTTGATCTTGATAAACTATATGGTCCTTTGAATGTATGTAATGAAAGCCCTTATGTTAATCTTGTTCATAATGACCTTGTGTTTGTCCTAGTGGTGGGTAATTTGTTGAATGATTGTGAACTTGATAACCTAGTGAAAGGAGTGGTCCATCTCGACTTAAACCTTCATCATTTGCTCCCATTTGACCCCGGAATACTCTTGAGATGTGAAGGATATAGTTACTGGTTGTGCTCACTTATTTTTTTATATTGATGTTATTCATGTATTTGTTATACCTTATGCTAAGTTTTTATGTCAAAAACCAAGGATCTGTGGATGTATGTCAAGTGTGAGAAACCATGGGTGGATGATATCAGTATGGTGATAATACTAACCCTCCTACCAAGAGGATTTTGTGTTTGTTTTTGCTCTCTCTTTGGTTTTTGCAAGATCTGAATTTGAGGAAAAATTCCTTCAAGATGGAGAGGATGATACAAGCACAATGAGCCTCAAGAGCACAAGATATTGTCTAAGGGTTAAGGCTTCGGAATCGGCAAGCAATTAAAGACTTTTTGGAGTATTTTGACGCTTGGTCAAGAGAAGGAAGCAGGGGTATTTATAAAATCCATAAGCGCCTCAAAGGAAGGATAATGAAGACTTTTTACACTCCAAAAGAGCACTCTATAGGCGCCTCCTTTTAAGTCCTCATTAAGGGCATTTTTGTCCTTTGGCATGTAATAGTATAAATAGACCCTTTAACTTGTATTTTCATTAGACTTTGATGAATTGAAATTGATTATTACTCATAGTTTGTATATTTAGTCTTGTATTTGTAGCTCTTAGAACCGAAACTTGGTCCATGAACATTTGAAAGTTAGGGTTTTCACTTATTTTGGATAATTTGGCAAGAAAGGTGTACTTGAGGAAGAGTGTTTCCTTTGGGTCACCTAAGAGGAAGGTTTGAACTCTTATTTGTGAGGTGTGTTGAAGATTTTGAAACATCTTCTAGTGCTAATCATTGAATAGGAGTAAGGGTCTTTCTATCTATCCTTTAATTTCAAGCATTCTTGTTCTTCATCTCCATTCTATGTGTTGTTTTCTCTTTATTTGATTTCTGGAATTTACATCTTAGTAGCCAATTTTGTGTGCTTGGTAGTCTTTAGGCTATCATATCCGAGGCTGACTCAACATCAAAAGTGAAAGAAAACATGGTGATGTTGGTTACAAAGAAGGAAATCTTCATGGATCATGATGAGGACACACCTATGTTATTTTTGGCTCATTGTTTTAACATTAACCCCACTCATTCTTCCATTTCTCCTTTTATTTCTTGTGTGTTGCAGGATTATGAAGATGTATTTCCCAAAGAACTTCTGCAAGGATTGCCCCTTCTTCGGGGAATTGAGCATCAAATTGACTTTGTGCCGGTCTCACAATTGTCAAACAAGCCGGCTTATAGAAGCAACCCTACGTACACTAAGGAATTGCAATGTCAAGTTGAGGAACTCCTCAACAAAGGGTATATGAATGATATCATGAGTCCGTGCATGGTTTCGGTGCTACTAGTGCCTAAGAAAGATGGAACGTGCCGTATGTGTGTGGACTGCCAAGCCATTAATAATATTACGGTAAAATATCGCCACCCTATCCCTAGGTTAGATGATATGCTTGATGAATTGAATGGTTTGTGTTTATTTTTCAAGATTGATTTAAGGAGTGGCTATCACCAAATAAAAATGCAACCCGGTGATAAATGGAAAACTGCCTTCAAGACCAAATTTGGTCTCTATGAATGGATGGTTATGCCATTGGACTAACAAATGCTCCAAGTACTTTTATGAGGATAATGAATCATGTGATGAAGCCATTTATTGGAAAGTTTGTTGTTGTCAATTTTGATTATGTCTTGGTTTATAGGAAGTCTTTAGATGAGCATGTGATGCATTTACAATATGTGTTTGATGTCATTAGAAAGGAAAAACTGTACGCAAATCTGGAAAAATACTCCTTTAGTGTTAATGAAGTTTCCTTGGGTTTTGTTAGTTCAAGAGGGGTCGAAGTGGATGAATCCAAGATACACACTATCAAAAATTGGCCAATTCCACAAATTTTTGGAGAAGTACGAAGATTCCATGGGTTGGCTAGTTTTTATAGAAGATTTGCCAAAGGATTTAGCACCATATCCGCTCCCTTGACCGAGGTCATTCGGAGAGATCAACCCTTCAAGTGGGGTGACGAGCAAGCTAAGGCTTTTGAAGCTTTGAAAACTATGCTCATCTCTGCGCCTTTGTTACAATTGCCCAACTTTGATAAGACATTCAAAGTCGAGTGCGATGCGAGTAAAGTAGGCATAGGGGCTGTTTTGATGCAAGATTTAAAACCCATTGCTTACTTTAGCGAAAAGCTCAAAGGAGCAACTCTAAACTACTCCACGTATGATTTAGAGTTGTATGCCTTGGCCACTTGGCAACACTATTTATTGCCTAAGGAGTTCATGATCCGAACGGACCATGAATCTTTAAAGCATCTTTGGGCAGAAGATAAGCTTAACAAATGGCATGCCAAATGGATTGAGTCTCTTGAGACCTTCCCTTATATTATCCAATACAAGAAGGGCAAGGACAATGTATTAGCCGATGCTTTGTCTAGAAAATATGTTCTTTTGTCCACTTTGTCGTCAAAATTGATATAAGAATGACAACGAAAGGCACAAAACACACTCCAAATCAGTCCACAATCTTAAGGATCCGAGGACCAAGATGGAGACGACTCTCGGATTCACTATCAACAAGAAGAATACGAGATACAATGTGTATTTTAACACCAAAACAACAAAAAGAACAAGAACAAGATTAACACAAGATGATAAAAAAGAAGACACAAGATTCGGATTTAACAATAACAACAAGAACACAAGATTACAACACAAACAATAAACAAGATTACAAGAAGGTAAAAGGATAGATAGATAGACCACATGAAGATATAATCTTAAAAACCTAAGAATGGAAAATCTTGGACCCTTAACACACAACAATAAACCTATCTCTTACAAAGACACAAGATTGGAATCTACCTCCCAAGCATCAATGTTTCCAAGCAAACAACAACAAAAGAGAATCCACCCTATTGTTGTATCCTAGTTTCAGTTTTGCCTCCAAAGAGAAGAGAGGACTTGTGTTTTCCAATGTCTTAAGACTTACAACATCATTAATAAACTAAGTCTAAAAGCCCTACAATGTTCTATTTATACTAGGTTTCAAATAAAATACAAAAAGACCAAAAGGCCCCTTAGAGACTTAGGTGCCCATCAAGTGTAATATGTTGGCTGATTTTTAGTGCACTTAGGTTCCCTTTTGCACTTCAATTGCACACACCAAGTCTCGAACCCAAAATTCACTCCCATAAGTCCATATCCGTGACTATTCCCGTATCATCTTCTCTATCTTGAGAGGAATTTGCCCTTAAATTCACGGCTTCACCTCGTTCAATTGGCTACTTTAAAATAAACCACTCAAAACAGCCCGCAAAACATTAATAGAAGTCTTGGCCAACATCTTCATTTTAAATCTTGGTTTCCTCTCCATCTTGATTCTTGTCTTCAATCTCATCAGAAACAAGTCTCCTACCATCATACAAGCATCGTCATAGACTCCATATCTGTCATTTTTTTTCTACCATTCTCCTCTACATGGACATGTCAGCTTTGGTGAAGTGGAGTTTCAGTTGAGAGGATTGATTTGGTAAAGTGAAGCTTCATTTGTGGAGCTTGGATGGGAGAGATTTGGCTTCCGAGTCCTTTTTGTTGGACTTGATCGAATGAAGGAGGGATCGACCTATGTAGGTCTCGGGTTGGAGGACATTTGGTAGCTTGTCTATGTCATTTGGTGTTGGTCTTGGAGGATTGATTGCTTGAGGTAAAGCTTCGGAAGTAGAATCACGAGAATTTCTTTGACTCTCCACTTGATCCAACCTCTCAAGTACAGTAGACATATCCGAGCCTAATTTGTCAAGACCCGCATTTGCCTTAGCTATTTCTTGGGGTATTGCATCAACGTGGTCCAAAATGGTATCCATTATGGCAAAGAAGTTACCTACAAAATAGAAAACACGTTAGTTATACAAAACATCCTCACTCTCTTTTTTATTTCGGGTCTCTCGGATCCCTCATACTTAATCTCACAAGTAATGAAAGCTTGCTTGTACTCCGAGAGGTGTTGAGAGGTGAATCCAACATTGAAAATGACTCTAAAGAGTAAGAAAGAAAAAACACAAGGACGTTACAATGACTCAAAGGATTAAGACACACAAAGAAAGTTAACACGAAGAACGGTTTCAAAACTAACTTACAATCTAGTACTAGCTCGTACGTTAGTAATGGAATCAACAAATAAAACTAAAGAGACAACACAATGAAACTAAAAGATCAAAATTTGATCTTAAAATTTTGTCGTGTGAACAGTTAAACGTGATGTGGAAGCCAAATATTGGTTTGGTTTTATCAAGTTGTTAATTTCAAAAGTTCAAGTCTTGGTCAATTTTCAATTTGGGACCTTTGGTGGAACTTGTTCAATGAAGGGAAATACAAACTAGTCTTTCGAGCTTCTTTTCAATTTAAAATTAAAGACTCAAATGTATTTGACTAGACTTGTACTACCCTTAAAACATGGATTCTTGAATCATGGAAACTTGTTGGAAAGTGGTTGAGATGTGATTGACTAGATGATGAGTGATGGTAAATCTTTCAAGACTAACAAAGCTTTACCTTTTTCCCTTCACCTTTATAGATCTAAGGTTCACTTTATTTTAAAAATCTATGAAGGTTATGAAGAACTCCATGAACAACATCAACAATCACCAAGAACAACCAACAACAATCTCCAAGAACACCAACAATTTTCACACGGCCAACTTCCAATTTTCATAATACAATATCTTCAACACTTGGCCAAGACAACTACAACTTTAACAAGATGGTTCTTAGGCCACCAATGAGAAAAAATAACACATGGAAAAGCGTATAACAACAACAAGATGAAGACCACAAGTCCAAAACAGTCCACCACAATAATGTTTCAACTACAATTGGTCCAAGTCTTATGTTCACAACAACAACATCAATTTTTAAAGGTCAAATCTAGATATAGACTCAACGTGTTAGTGAGGAACAAAAATAACACTTAGAGATAACAAATACAAGTAAAAACCTCGGCCAAGACACAATAAGAACACACTTTTCAGCCAAGAACACAACACGGACAAATTGCTATTTTTTTCTGAATTTTTCAGTTTTGAACACTTTTTTTTTTATTTTTTCCACTAACAAGCCCAAGATTGATCTTTTGGGAACAAGATCAAGCCATGCTTTGATACCAAATGATACAAGAATGACAACGGAAGGCACAAAATAGACTCCAAATCAGTCCACAATCTTAAGAATTCGAGGACCAAGATGGAGACCACTCTCGGATTCACTATCAACAAGAAGAATACAAGATACAATGTGTATTTTAACATCAAAACAGAAACAAGAACAAGAACCAGATTAACATAAGATGATAAAAAAGAAGACACAAGATTCGGATTTAACAATAACAACAAGAACACAAGATTACAACACAAATAATAAACAAGATTACAAGAAGGTAAAAGGATAGATAGATAAACCACATGAAGGTATAATCTTAAGAACCCAAGAATGGACAATCTTGGACCCTTAACACTACACACAATAATAAACCTATCTTTTACAAAGACACAAGATCGGAATCCACCTCCCAAGCATCAATATTTCCAAGCAAACAACAACAAAAGAGAATCCACCCTATTGTTGTATCCTAGTTTCGGTTTTTCCTCCAAAGAGAAGAGAGGACTTGTCTTTTCCAATGTCTTAAGACTTACAACATCATCAATAAACTAAGTCTAAAATCCCTACAATGTTCTATTTATACTAGGTTACAAATAAAATACAAAAAGACTAAAAGGCCCATTAGACACTTAGGTGCCCATCAAGTGTAATATGTTGGCTGATTTTTAGTGCACTTACGTTCTCTTTTGCACTTCAATTGTACACACCAAGTCTCGGACCCAAAATGCACTCCCATAAGTCCATATCCATGATTATTCCCATATCAAAAATTGATGGGTTTTGAGAACTTAAGAGGATTATATCCCAAGGATCCTCACTTTGCTCCTATCTTTAGGGAATACGAAGAATTTGCTAGGGACAAGTGGGATTCAACTAGGGTTCAAATCCCTATGCCAAGTTTGATGGTTATTTATTTAAAGGTGGTCGATTGTGTGTATCCTCTAGCTCTTGGAGAGAGTTGTTTGTGAGGAAAACACATAATGGTGGTCTAATGGGTCATTTTGGGGTCGAAAAGACCCTCGGAATATTAGAAGAGCAATTCTATTGGCTAAGAATGCACAAGGATGTGGTTAGGAGTTGCGGCCAATGTGTAGAATGCAAAGAAGCCAAATCTCGACTCCTACCTCACGAGTTGTACACCCCACTGCCCACCCATCTATGTTCTTAGCTTGATATATCTATGGATTTTGTGTTGGGGATGCTAAGGACAAGACGAGGCCAGGATAGTATCTTTGTTGTAGTCGATCAATTTTCTAAGATGGCGAACTTTATTCCTTACTTTAAATGTGATGATGCACCTAGCATGGCCTCTTTGTTTGTTGATAATATTGTCAAATTATATGGTGTTCCGACGACCATTATGAGTTATAGGGACTCTAAGTTCCTAACTCACTTTTGGAAGTCCATGTGAGGTAGGCTTGATACCAAGTTGTTGTTCTCTACGTCTTGCCACCAATAAACCATTGGCCAAATAGAAGTAGTAAATAGGACTTTGGGTGTTATGCTACATTCCATGGTTAAGGGAAAAATGACTTCTTGGGAAGATCACTTACCATTGATTAAGTCTGCCTATAACCGTGTCATACACTCAAGTACGGGAATGACTCCCTTTGAGTGTGTATACAGCCTCAACCCCCTTACCTCTTTGGATATTATGCCTTTGCCAAGTGATCTTATGATTAGCTTAGATGGAAGCAAGTGGGAAGATTCTATGAAGAAGTTACATAAGAAGGTGCGGCTTTGACTTAAGAAGAAAAACCAAGAAATTGCAAGGAGGGCAAACAAGGAGAGAAAGAAACTCATTCTTGAATCAGGATATTAGGTGTAGGTGCATCTTAGGAAGGACCGGTTTCCATCTCAAAGGAATTCCAAATTGATGCCGAGGGGTGATGGTCCATTCCAAGTACTTGAGAAAATCAATGACAACGCCTACAAGATTGACCTTTCACCAGAATATCAAGTGCACAACACTTTTAATATGTGTGATCTTTCTCTCGTGGATGCGGTTAAAGATGACCAAATAAAGAATTTAAGGTCAAATTCCTTTCAAGATAGAGAGGATGATACGGGTGTAGCAAGCTATCCAATAAGTTCAAGACCATTCATGCGTAGCCAAGCTCGAGAGTTACAAAAACTCTAAGCCATGTTCATACAAATAGCTGTGTGTGGGTTGGTGATTGATCCACCTAATGGTCTAAATGTTTTTATGTGTGAAGAGGAGCCTTGAAGTGTAATAAACTTACACTCCAAGGCCACCCCATGGAAAAGGTAATCTGGTTATTTTCTCCTTTATTTATGGTGTAATATAAATAGATGATTTTAGGGTTATTTGGCAGCTAGTTCTTTCATAATATTTTAAGACATAAACACTTGTAATATTGAGGAACTTCTCACTCTTCCATTGGAGAAGTCCCAAATCTGAAAACTCACAAGTAGAGTGATACTTGTGTTGTATCTTGGCTAGAAACAAGGATCTTGAGGTCATAGAGTTTCTCTTGGTCCATATAAGAACTTGGTGTTAATACTCTTTAGTCTTAGGGTCCTCTCTTGTTGTTACGTTTCTTAGAATCTTGAATATTACAAGTCAAGTTACTACCTTCTTGTAATCTTGTTAAGATTGTATTTTGTAATCTTGAAGTCTAGTGAAGTCGCGTATGGCCTATTCGATTCACTAGCACTTGTTGTTTAACTTGTTGTTCTTGTGTTAGTTTGTTCATCTTGTTATTGTTGCTGGATTCTTTCATTATGGACTTGAGAGTGTATCAGGGCACCAGGCTCTAAGTCCTAGGGTAGTGTGAATAATGGTCGTACTAATCTGCTCTATAATAATTATAGTAGGTATCACCAAGGTTATTGTAAAGCTGGTAGTGATGGGTGTTTTGGATATGGAAAGCCAGGCCACAAGGTCAGGGATTGCCTAAGGGCTGGTCAGCAAGGTCATTCTAATCGTTCTTCACCTTCAGTAGGTCGCCAGCAGGGTGCTACTTCTAGTACCACCAGTGGGACGCATCAGAACAGGTTGTATACACTCCAGACTTGGCATGATCAGAAAAGTTCTCTTGATGTGGTTACGGGTGTGCTACAGGTTTCCCATTTTCATGTTTAAGCATTATTGGATCCCAGAGCTTCACTTTCTTTTATGACTCCTTATATAGCTGTAGATTTTGATATCACTCCCAAAATGTTAGTAGAGCCTTTCTCAATGTCTACCCAAGTAGATAAATCTATTATAGTCAGACGGGTATGCAAAAATTTCCCAGTCACAGGATCTCAGAGAATTACCTCAGTTGATCTTGTAAAGTTAGAGATGACTGATTTCGATGTCATTATCGGCATAGATTGGCTCCACTCGTGCTATGCCTCAGTTAATTGCATAAAAAAGTCATTCAGTTTTGTTTTCCTAATGAACCAGTCATTGAATGAACGAGTAGTACTTCAGTGCTTAGGGGTCAGATTGTTTTGTATCTTAAAGCAAGAAAGATGATATCCAAGGGGTGTATTTACCATCTTGTCTGATTCAAAGACTCAAATTTTGATACATCAATTCTCGAGTAGTTTCAGTAGTAAGGGAATTTGCAGATGCGTTCCCTAAAAACCTTCCCGAATTTCCTTCTGAAAGGGAAATTGAATTTGAAATAGATCTTCTTCCAGATAAAGAATTGAAAAAATAGTTAAAAGGTCTCTTCGATAAGGGTTTCATCAGGCCTAGTGTTTCTCCATGGGGTGGTCCAGTCTTATTCGTGCATAAGAAATATGGTTCTCTCAGAATGTGCATCGATCTCCATCAGTTGAACAAAGTCACAATCAAGAATAAGTATCCACTCCCCAGAATCGATGACTTGTTAGACCAACTTCAAGGTGTCAATTATTTCTCTAAGATAGACCTTAAATCCAGCTATCATCAGCTTAGAATCGGAGAATGTGACATTCTAAAGATAGCTTTTAGAACTCGGTATGGTTACTTTGAATTTCTAGTTATGTCTTTTGGACTAACTAATACCCCTACAGATTTCATGGACTTGATGAACAGGGTGTTCAAACAGTACTTGGACTGTTCATCATAGTCTTCATTGATGATATCCTTGTCTATTCTCGTAGTGAGAATGATCATGCAGACTATCTGAGAATTATGTTGGAGACCCTTAGAGCTCATTAGTTGTTTTCCAAATTTAGTAAGTGCAAATTTTGGCTAAGATCAGTAGCTTTTCTTTGCCATATTGTTTTCGGTGATAGCATTAGAGTTGAACCTCAAAATACTAAAGCAGTAAGGAACTGGCCCAAACCCATCTCTCCATTAAATTTTAGAAGTTTCTTGGTTTTGGCTAGCTATTATAGGAGGTTTGTTGAAGGGTTTTCTTCTATTGCATCCCCCATGTCTCAATTGACTCAAAAGAAAGTCAAATTTCAATGGTCAGATTCTTGGGAGAAGAGTTTTTAGTATTGGAAGACTCGACTCACTTTTGCTCCAATTTAGACTCTGTCAGATGGTTTAGATGGGTTTGTAGTTTAATGTGATGCATCTAGAGTTGGTCTTGATTGTGTATTAATGCAGAAAGGTAAGGTCATAGACTACACCTCTAAACAGCTTGAACCCTATAAAAAAAATTATCCTACCCATGATCTTTAGTTGGCAGATGTTGTATTTGCCTTGAAAATTTAGAGACATTATCTTTATGGTGTTCATGTTGATGTGTTCATTGATCATAAGAGTTTATAGTACGGGTTTATACAGACAGATCTAAATCTCCATCATAGAAGGTGGCTTGAGTTGTTAAAAGATATAATATGAGTGTGTTGTATTATCCGAGCAAGGCCATTATAGTGGCTGATACCCTCAGTAGATTGTCTATAGGCAGTGTTTCTCATATTGAGGGAGATAAGAAAAAGTTAGTTAGTGAGATTCATTAGCTTGCAAGATTAGGTGATCAGTTGGTTGATTCAACTGAAGGAAGTATATGGGTTCAGAATGGTTCAAAATCTTAATTGGTGGCTGAAGTGAAAGAAAAGCAAGACAGAGATCCTACTTTGGTTAAGTTGAAGGAGGTATTTAAAGATCATAAAGTAGAGGTTTTCTCTCGAGGGGGAGATAGTGTGTTTTGTTATTAGGTAGATTAGGTGTTTTCTGTGTTGATGGTTTGAAGCAGAAAATTATAGCGGAAACACATGGTGCACGGTACTCTATCCATGCCTAGCTACTAAGATGTACTGTGATTGTAGGAAATTTATTGGTGGAGAAGTGTGAAGAAGGATATTATAGGGTTTGTGTCTAAGTGTCCAAATTATCAGTAGGTCAAAATTGAGCACCAAAGGCCTAGTGGTTTATTGTAGTAGTTTAGCATCCCCACTTGGAAGTGGGAAGTGGTGAACCTAGATTTTATGATAAGATTGCCTCGCACGCATCGTCAGCATAATTTGATATGGGTCATGGTATATAGAATGACCAAATCAGCTCATTTCTTGCCAGTTCATACTTCGTACTCAGCTGAGGATTATGCCAGGTTTTATATTAGGGAGTTGGTTATGTTGCATGAGATTCCATTGCTATTATTTTAGACAAAGGTACTTAGTTTACCTCCCACTTTTGAAAGGCTTTTCAAAAGGGTCTTGGTACCTAAGTTCATCTCAGTACAGCTTTTCATCCTCAGACGGATGGTCAGACAGAGAGGACCATTCAAACCTTAGAGGACATGTTAAGGGAATATTTTATTGACTTTAAAGGTAGTTATAATGACCACTTACCTTTGATTGAGTTTTCCTATAACAGTAGTTATCACTCCAGTATTCAAATGGATCCATTTGAACCTCTCTATGGAAGAAGATGTAGATCTCCTATTGATTGGTTTGAAGCAAGTGAGGCTACATTGATATGGGCAGATTTAGTGTTTAAGGTAATAGAGAAAGATCAGTTGATTCGAGAGAGGCTGAAGACAGCCCAAAGCCATTAGAAATCTCATATAGATGTGAGGAGAAAAGATCTTAAGTTTGAGTTTGGTGATTTGGTCTATTTGAAGATTTCTTCTATGAAGGGAGTGAAGAGATTTGGCAAGAAGGGGAAACTCAGTCCCCTCTATGTTAGCCCATTTAGGATCTTGAACTATTTTAGAAAGGTAGCTTATGAGCTAGAGTTGACTGCATATTTGGCATTAGTACATTTGGTATTTCATGTTTCTTTGTGAAAGAAATGCATTGGTGATTCAGTTGTTGTTGTTCCTTTAGAAAGTATGGATGTTAAGGATAGCCTTTCCTACGAAGAAGTCCTAGTTTAGATTCTTGATCATCAGATTTGTAGGCTAAGGAATAAAGAGTTCCCTTGGTTAAGGTTCTTTGGTGGAATCAGTCTATTGAGGGAGCTACTTGGGAAGCAGAAGTAGATATGCAGACCAATTACCCTCATCTTATCTCGACAAACTCAGATTTAGCTTAAGGTAATGATTTTTCTTAGCTTGACTCTTTTTTGTTCTCAGTTTCATCTATGTAACCAATCTCATGACATCGCATGCATTCATGAAATCAGTTCAGTTCACGTATCATGTTTCAGACTCAGTTATGTAATCATGTTTCAAGTCATACATGTTCAGTGTATGATCTCAATTTTCTCAATAGTCTCAATCTAACCAGTCAGATTGGAGGACGAATGTTCCTAAGGGGGAGATATTGTAATACCCCATAATATTTTAAGCTCGATTCAGCCTTAGTTTCATGCTTATGGGGTCCAAGGCTTGAAAATTTACCAAGTGTTGAGGACTTGGTCATTTTCAAGACCCCTAAACTTCGATGATTTTATTTTGGTCTTCCCAGCCTCGAGAAGTGGATTTTTGAGTTGAAATATGTTTGGGGTTGTTAAAGGTACATCTTAAGAAAGTTTTCAATTTTTTTGACGAGTGTAAGGGTGTGTTTGAGAAATGAAACCATTAGACCCACTGGGATAGGCCTGTGGCGCTCGATTTAGTCCGTCAGGATTAAGCTTGCGGTGCCCGATCTAGTCTGCCGAACTGGAGCCCGTGGTGCAAGGGTTACCCTACCTGTTTGGAGCCCATGTCGCCCCTTGCTAATCCGTACAACCCTTGGCCTTGAAGCCAAGGGGCATTTAGGTCATTTTTCTTCATCCTATTTAGTCCATAACATGAATTGGGGCTTTTAAAAGGGCATTATTTGCCTTTTTTACTCAAATTGCTCCCAAGAAAACCCTCTTTCTTCCCTAAGAACAAGTTCAAGCTTCCAATCCAAGAAAATCTTCAAGAATTCAGTTATTAAGGTATGTGGGATGCTCATCCATGGGTTATGTTCACCCATGGATCCCAAAAACCTTCTTTTAAACTAAAGTGTGGATTTCTCTCTTTTATGGAGTTTTGTATGTTCAAGGTGGATTAAATTCATGTGTTTCCTTAGCAATTTGACTCTATTCATGTTCAAGAATGATTCCATGAGAAGTTAGGTTATCTTATGCTTTAAACTTCAATCTCCCATGTTATATTCAAGTGAATTTCATGTTATAGTATTAGGTTATGATCTCAGTCACATAAACATGATGTTTTTCCCATGTTTTAAGACATTCTTATGTCCAAGTTCTTGATTCTCATATGTTTGATGAAATGTCTATGTTTTGGGTCTTTGGACCATGATTATATACTACAGTATTTCAAGTTGATATCGTATCTTTATGATCGTTCAGTGTTGGTGGGTTATGAACATCTGATACCTACGTGTTTACTTATATTTTAGATCTTTCACGTAATAATTAAGTGAAACCATGAGTCTTATTATTTAATCAGATATTTATGATCATGATAAGCACTACCAGTTATGTAAAAATATTCAGTTGTGTTTAGTTTAGCCCAGTGCCAGCGTCAATCAGTTGGGAGTAGGATTTCATACCAAGCGAACCCAGGGATGGGGAATCACCTTTCAGTAAAGGGTATGACCCTTAGTAGCAATCTCTGAGTTACAGAACTATATAGCTAGAGCAGGTGTGAGATGTCTACCTACCGGTTGAGGGTTGACACCTATCTCATGAGAGCACCTGCCAGTAGAAGGTGACTCTTTAGTCCTTTGGGACACTAGTTTAGTGGATCCATATAGCCAGTGTTAATACCCGTGGCATGGTACTGACACCCTTCCAACTGGGGTTATAAGTTGGACCCCAATTAGCTTAGATTGGGGTATATCGGTTACATGATACCTCCGACGATTTTAGTCAATATTCAGCATGTCTCAACTCAAGTTTGCTTGACCAAAGTATACAGATTTTTAGTTATTCAATTATACATAATTCAGTCTTTCAGATTGCAGATTATCTCAAAATATATTTATGCTTGGTTCTGCATTCTTAGATATTACATGTTTATGCATTTATGCTCAGTTACCTCATGCATTTCATCCAGTACTCATCTCATATACCAGTACATTCAAAGTACTGACCGCATATTTTTCTTTGTGCTATATTGTCTTATAACATAGGTCCAGACGCATAGTTTCCTCACCATTCTAAAATAGCTCAGCGATACTCAGCAGCACTAGTGGTGAGTCCTCATCCATCGAGGGCATGATTTGTATATTTCAGTTAGGCAAAATGGTTTGATGGACCCTTGTACTATATCGGTTTTGTAAGTTGGACACTTATACTTACATGTTTGTCATCTAGACTCCTAAACCCACTAAAAAATAATATTTCAAACCCTTTGACTGTTGACTTTGCCTATATGGCATTAAAATGTTGACTAGGATAAGGAGAGTGATTACACTCGCCTGGGGTGCGAGTGGGGGTCAATTTTATATTAAAATAATTAAAAAATAAAAAAATATTTTTTAAAAAAAGACCCTTTTTTCCTTCATCTTTTTAAATTTAAAATATTTTTAAAATTTAAAAATAATAATTTAAAAAATAAAAATAAAAAGCCCCCCTCCCCAAGTACCCTATCTGTCTAGCCCACCCCACTCTTCACCCTTATTCAGCCTCTTTCCCCGTCCCTATCCCTGCACCCAACTAACACTCCACCCCACCCCTCCCCCCATCCAGCCACCCCCACCCTACCTCTTCACCCCCATCCCCTATCCAGCCATGGCTGCCATGGCCTTCGCCATTAACGCCTCCACCCCTACAGCCCCAAGGATCTCTCTTTATCTTTTTTGTCTTCATCATCATATATCCCTTGTCTTTGTTGGCATTGATATTGTTGTTGTTGTTCATTGTAAAAAAAAATATTATTGTTCCCTGAAGAGGGTCTTTTCTGGTTGATATTGTTGTTGTTGTTCATTGTCAAAAAAAGTCTTTGTTGTGATTGACATTGTTGTTGTTTATTGTAAAAAAAAATTATTGTTGTTGGTCTTTGTTGTGGTTGATATTGTTGTTGTTCATTATAAAAAAATTGTTGTTGTTGGTCTTTGCTGTGGTTGATATTGATGTTGTTCATTGTAAAAAAAAATTATTGTTGGTCTTTGTTGTGGTTGATATTGTTGTTGTTGTTCATTGTAAAAAGAAAAAATTATTTTTGTTGGTCTTTGTTGTGGTTGATATTGTTGTCATTCATTGCAAAAAAAAATTATTGCTGTTGGTCTTTGCTGTGGTTGATATTGTTGTCGTTCATTGTAAAAAAAAAAAAGAAAAAATTGTTGTTGTTGGTCTTTGCTGGTTGATATTGTTGTTGTTGTTCATGGTAAAAAATAAAATAAAAATTTATATATCCCTGAAGAGGGTTGGTTGATATTGTTGTTGTTGTTCATTGTCAAAAAAAAAATATTGTTGTTTTACTTTTTAATTTTTTTTATTCACTTTCACAATTTAAATTTTTTATTTTGTTTAGGATTAATTTTGTAACTTTTACAAATTGTTAAAGATATTTAAATAAAAATAAAAAAATTATTATGTTTGTGTATGTGAATTTATAGTTAAAACTTTAAATTAATTGAAGAGAAATTTCAATTATTTAGAATAAATTTGATGTTTAATTAAATTTATTGTGTTTGTGTATTAGAATTTATAGTTAAAAATTTAAATTTATAGTTGAAAATTTAAATTAAAAATTTATTTTATTTGCGTATTAGTATTTCTACAATTTATAAAAAGAATTTATTTAATTAAATTTATTTTAATATTTAATTTCTTGTCTTAATTTAAAAATAACATAAAATTTAATGTAATACTTAAAAATGACATGGAGGATGATGTGGCAGCTGACGTGGCAAATGTGAAAGCATATGGCAGCTGACGTGGTGAGAGTGTGTTACACTCATCAAAAAAGTGTTTAAAATGTTGTTTTTTAGTGGGTTCAGGGGTTCAGATGACAAACATGTAAGTAAAAGTGTCCAACTTATAAAACGGATATAGTACAGGGTTTCACTGAGTCATTTTGCCTTTCAGTTACTTCAGTACTTTCTTATATTCAGTCAGTTGAAGTTAGTTGGGGATCTGTCCCATCAACTCTTCATGATGTTTAGAGGCTTTTAGACAATCAGTTAGACAGTCAGTCAGTCATTTCAGTGCTATTAGTTGTTTCAAATAGACAGTTGATTTCTTGAATTTTATTAGATATTTTAGACATGTTTTGATACGTATTAGTATCCAGTTTTATCGTATTTTATCATTTTACCTCTCGCACAAGTGTCATATTACTATTTTGTTCAGTGCTCACAGCAGGTACCAACTCATGGGTTAGCTTGTGGTCACTTGTGGCTGTACGCACCATTATCGCAACTAAAGGGTAGCCTCGGATCATGACATGAACACTCCTTATAGTACTTGAAGTTCTCGAACTTAGCTTCTAATGAAGGGCTATGATTTTATTCAGATTGTATCACACAATGTGGTAGTGTTGACTCTTGCCATGAGGCATAAATTATTGTTTGAAAGTCCTTAGACTAAGTCTTGTCTCTAAGGTAAGAGTTATAGAACATCTTATAAGACAAAATATAAAAGGTAGTGTCAACTTTTGCCCATGGGGTGTAACTTATTGTTTAAAAGTCCTTAAGGTAAGTCTTGCCTCTAAGGACACAAACGAGAATGGATTCCCGAGCACCCACATTTCTCACAAATCAAGAACCTCCCAACAAGTTTCTACAAAACACTCTCAAATGTATTCAAAACATCATTCAAAAACTAAGCCTAAAATGAAAAAGGTCCTAGATATTTATAGGCAAAAAGGCCTTTATTACAATTTGGGCCCAAAAGTAATCCTAAATGTAACTTGGGCCTAAAAGTGACCCAAGAGCCCAAAAATAATACAATTGGCACATATGCGCTCTCGAAGCCCAAGCGATCATCTAAACACGTTGTGGCTCAATGCTCTATGGATGACATCATCAAATGTAGTCCCGCGCTCCAAGCTATCTTCCAATTCTGTTTGTGATTTCCTAGATGATCAAGTCGTAGATTCTAAGGTTTGGCCCTTGGAGCATAGATCCCAAAAGAGTGGATCTCATTTGGCTCGTATCATTCTCCCTTTCTTGAAGAGGATTCGTCCTCGAATCCAACTCTTTTATCGACTTGTCATCATATTTTCCAAGCTTGGAATCCTTTGGCAAGAATTCCGTTAGGCCTTTAAGCTTGTTTTCATAAGGCATTTTTCTTGCATCTTCTTTTGAGATTGTTTGTTCATAAACCTACACAAATGAAGGAGTGATGCTAGGTAAAATGCTAGCATCATAGTTAACAAGTAACAAAGAATCCATATTGGAATTGCCTTTTTCAATTTGGAAAGACTCGTTGCTTAATTGGACATGTTCTTGAGGTCTTAGGGTATAATTTTGATAGTTGAACCCCGGTGTTTGGTTAATGAGTCGTTTCTCCATTTTTTCAATGTATCTTTAATTCATGTCATGGATTCATTTATTTTATCCACCATTCATTGCATCCCCATGAGAGCTTCCATAGGGTATCAATGGTACAATTGAGAAAAGAGAAGAAACAACTATTGATGACTCATTTGAAGGATAAAGGTAAGGTCTTTGAATTCATGAATCAAAATACGAAAGAAACAAATCAAAAATGACAAAACGAACAAAGAAATATAACACGAGAGACTTGAATTCAAGAGTTTAACTAAGAAACCAAAGATAAAAGAAAGAAAAGACACAAGAAATTAAGACACAAAAGAAGAACAAACAAGAATGACCTTTAAGAATGAAGAAAATAAAACTAGAATTTAAACCTTGAGCAACGGAGTTTTTAGAGTGATGAGATGTGTTTAGGACTTGGACTTTATGTTGAGAAGAGGTAGATAAGCGTGGATTGGTGTTGTTAGGGGGCTGCTTTGGACGAAAATTCAAAAGTTTTTGGACTCTTCAATTTGAATTTTCAAACTCAAGAAGCTTGAATTTCTCGTGGTCCCCCCTCCCCCCCACACATTGTACTCTCTTTTGTCTTCTTCTTTTGTAATATTCCTTTTTTATGCCTTTTGATTCTTTTCTCTTTTGGGAAGATTGAAATATTTCCAAAAATAAACAAGTACAACACCTTTTTCTTGGCTTTTTTTTGGGTCAAACACCTTCTTTTGGATGAACTTTTAAGATAAATATAACAATCTCCTCAAGAACACACCAAGAACATTAATCTAACTTTTGAACCGATGATCGAAATACGATGAAATTTTAAACCAAGGTTATTTTCAACCTTCTAAACAATTCCAAACATCAATTTGTTCAATTTCTCAACCAAAAATTTTAGATCTCGAACCCACCTCACTTTCTTCAAGTTCAAGCCCATAACATAGAACACTCAAATCAACTCTGATTTAGCTCAAATTTGAACCCTAGACTCCTATAGTGTTAGAGAACAAAAATCTAACACTAGAAACACAAGAAAAAACACAAAATTAAAAACTCAAATTTTGACCTAACATCAAATATGGGAATAATACTTTTTTGGAATTTTTAATTTTGATACTTCTTTTTTTTATGATTTTCAAGATAACAAACCCAAGATTGACTTTGTAGGAACGAAATCAAGTGCTTGGCTTTGATACCAAATGATACAAGACGAAACTATAAAAATAAAAATGACACAAAAACAAAGAAAAACAAGACAATAAAGTAAAAGATAGATAGATTGACATGAACCGATAACGAGAGGACAACGAAGGGTAAGAACCAAAATGGAGTCATAAAGCTTTAATTACCGAATTTCTTCCCAACGGCTTATTCCCGATTCGTTTAGATCTGATTCTAAACTCTGTTTCAATACCAAACCCTAAAACTTCCTATCAATTACCAACAGCACCAGACACAAACGAGAACAGATTCCCGAGCACCCATATTTCTCACGAATCAAGAAACTCCCAACAAGTTTCTACAAAACACTCTCAAGTGTATTCAAAACATCATTCAACAACTAAGTCTAAAATAAAAAGGGTCCTAGCTATTTAGGCAAAAAGGTCTTTATTATAACTTGGGCCCAAAAGTAACCCAAGAGCCCAAAAATAATGCAATTGGCGCATATGCGCTCTCGAAGCCCAAGCGATCATCTAAACACGTCGTGGCTCAATGCTTTCGTGGATGACATCATCAAATATAGCTTCTCCCACGCTCCAAGCTATCCTTCAATCCCATATGTACTTCTCTAGGATGATCAAGTCATAGATTCTAAGGTTTAGCCCTTGAAGCATAGATCCCAAAAGAGTGAAGCTCATTTGGCTCGTATCATATAGGGCCCATCAGTATTGTGTTTGGAACTTGGATCACTTTTAGGCCCAATAGCATTTAGGGTCACTTTTGGGCCCATCTTGTAATAAGTAGCCCATGGTTATAAATAGCTAGGTTTTCCTTCATTTTTAGAGAGTTGATGAATGATATTTTGAGATTATATTTATGAGTGTTTATTTCAAGCTTGTTGGGAGCTTATTGATTGTTGAGAAATGTGGGTTGCTAGGGATTTCATTCCCGTGAGGTTCTCATAAGAGGTTGGTGTTTATTGGTAATCGATAGGAAGGTCTTAGGGTTTATTATACCCTTTGGTTGTCCTCTCTTTATCGATTTATATCAGTGTAGCTATCCTTCTATCCTTTTTATCCTTTACGTGTTTGTCTTGTTTTTCCTTTGTTTTTCGTGTTTTGTGTTGTTTTCATCGTTCGAATTTTTGTTCGTATCATCAAGACACAATATAGTAGTATCAACTGTCTACGGGCGTCGTAACTTGTTATTTAGTGATAAAAGTTGAGGAAAAGAAAAGGTATTTTTCTTTAAAAAGAATCAAAGAAAATAAAAAAGAGAAAAAAGAAGTAAAAAAGAAAAGTTGAGAGGAAAAAAAAAATAAAGGTTGAGAAAAAAATGAAAGAAAAAAACAAAACAAAAAGATAAAAGAAAAATAAAGGCTGAGAAAAAAAAAAAAAAAAAAAAGGATAAAATATAAAAACAAATAAAAATAAATAAATAAATAAATAAATAAATAGAAGTTGAAAGGAGAAAAGGGAAAACAGATGTTGAGAAAAACTAAAAAAAAAAAATCAAACTAAAATAAGAAATTTAAAAAAAATAGAAGTTGAAAAATAAATAAGCATTAAGAGTTGTTTAAAAATACTTGAAGTATAAAGGGGCGAGTAAGTATTTGCTTTATACATTAAAAAAAAAAAAAAGGAAGACTAGTTTTGTAGGATTTTTCTTATTGGGGGACAAAAAAGCAAAGTCACCCTACTAAGGGGGTCATTTCTGTAGTTCACCTGTAGTTTTAGGTGTTAAAATTTAAAAAATAAAATTATTATTTTGTTGTAAAAAAGTTGAAATTATTATTTTGTTGGTAAAAAGTTTCAGACGCGCACACATAAAACTTCAGTCACATATCTATACATGAAAAAGAATAAAAAGATGCTAAATGGGTTTGTTAGAGTTTGTTATTTAATGATATATGAAACTGATGTGTCAAATTTGAGCCTATTTGAAGTAGATTTGAATATTGAATTGTTGAATTTTGAAGGAAAGAAAAAAGAATTGTGCAAAACAAATTCAAACACACACATCTGAAAATGTAAGAAAATCTTTATACGTACTTCAAATGTGAATTTTCAACTTCAATCGCGTAAGCTTTAGTTATTCCCCAAAACAAAAACTTATTAAAAAAAGGGTAATTTTAACACACTAATTAGATAGCAACTCCGTATTTGTGCACTACGCCCAGTTTTGACTTACGTTAGAAAGGATAGAACATGGCATGTCATTGTCATAGGTCATAACCATAACAAACTATATAACCGAGAATCTAGACCGACTAATCGTCTCATTTCTGCTGTAGTTTTTTCAGATATTAAGGATGATTGTTGAAATACAGTCTGCATTGAAGATAATTTGGTTCATCTTGTATTAGTAATTGCAATTTCTCGATTTCTTCTTGTATTGATGATGGTGTTTCCTTGTATCAATAGTAGATGGGTAGGTAATTTTCTAAGTAGAACAAATTTACTGTAAGGAAAAATTTATATTTTGGTCACTCAGCTTTTATTGGGTAATTTGGTAATCCAATTTCATTTCATGATTCCCATATATAGTGTAGTGTAGATACATAAATAGATAACAAGCAAAAAAAAGGATAGCTATAGATTGGAGACATTAAAAGGTGCTACTGGGTATTGGTGTTGTTGCAAATAGCTTTAGCTACCAACAAGACCGCAAATTCACAAAGCATTTCATGTTTCTCGACTAAAGAAAATGGTAGGACCAAACGCACCGGCAGAAAGCGCTTCTTGAAGTAAACGATGCACCAAAACTACTACCGTAAACGAAGTAATCACAATTTCTTCTGGTAGGTATAACTCATATTTTTCTCTGCACAGAGAGATTTTCAACTTTATTACATACAGCTCTTGATTTGTTTTTGATTTTTTGTCTTTTCTTTGAAAAGCCTTTCCAATGCTATAGGTTCCAAATTTTCACAGATCCAACATGTTAGCGGCATTGAGTTTTAGTGTCCAAATTTTGATGATCGTCTGGACAACAGATGAACTCAATGCACACTCACACTCCAACAAACTTGATTAAGGCGGATGTATCAAGAGCAGTGAACTCTTTTACAGCATTAAGCACATCATGCGCAAGTTTTACAGCATCCTCGTTGCTTGATGCCTAAAATGACTAGTCTATATCAGATTACTGTAGGCGCAGAAAATTGCAAGAGCATAAGAAATAATTAGAAGGAATAGTTCTAACCTCAATATTAAGGGGTAGAACAGGGTCATGCAGCGAGAGTCTTAGAAGGAACCACCCTCCATAACCAGAAACTCTAATCTGTCATCAAACAAAATTGATCTTTAGACTACTATTCCTACGATATATCTGCGTGCAGATGTCTAAGGATTAGCAAATGACGGTAAAAGGTCAGAGACCGACGGCAGGATACGTACGATGATACAGCACATGCAGCAACTACAACTAGATTAATGAAATATGCTAGCCATATACAATTGCTGCTCAGTGCTCACTGTGCTCCAATTTGAAGGAACATAAATAAAAATTCAATGATATCAACAAGAATAACTTCACATGCTTCTGCTTAGACAAAAACCGTAAGCTTACCCCTTCATAATTAACAGGTGCTTTCAGAAGCTTAGCATTCGACTCAACTGTATTCTCAAGTTGCTTTAACACTGCTTCACCATAATCACGGAAGGATCTGGAGACACAAGCATGTTCTTCAATTTACAGAAATACAATAAGCTCGGCCAAATTAAATTGCGAGGGACGCCATAGCATACCCTCCTTTAAGATCTGAGTGGTTCTGATCAATCTTTAGTCTAAGTTCAACATCAACAGTTGGTTCTTCAAGACCCTCCACCATGTCAGTCAAGACTTTGCTGCTGCCGCCTACTCCTGATGTTCTAGCCGATGCAAGCTTATTCAGTAACTTCACCTGCAAGTGACGAAAACCAACAAACAAGGTTTTGAAAATCTACTGAAAACAAAAATCATAGAGCCCAGAGATTAGTTTTGGTAGAAATGTACCATAAGGTATGCACCATCGTCAAGCCAATGATTCTCCTTGAGAGCTCCATGGCCACTAGTTTCAATAGCCAAATGTGCTTCTTCACCGACAGAGTTCTGTCAATATTCTACTATTAAGTAAAATCTGTCTCAGAGAAACTTAAACACTTGGCAACAAGGATTTGAAGCAATATTAGAAAAGCAAAGAATTTGGAAAGTCCAGTCATAAGCCATCTTTTTAGGCGTACAAGTTTTTCAGTTTTGGAGCTTGAGGCGGTAGTTTCCTCAAGCAGAAAGTTCGAATGCAGTATATACTAGACTAAGCTCATGGAGAAAAAAAAGATTCTCTGTCAGATGATTCCAGTTTCTCTCAATGCCCAAGCCTGAAAGTTTGTAATTATATCGAAGAGAGTGCTCAATTTTCGAAATGAACCCACAAGTTCTTGTTGCTAGTTTCTCCCCTGGATCGATAATTTTCAGATTGCTTTATCACCCCAGGTGAACAAAGGTAAAAGAAATTCAATAGAAGCAAGAGAAAGTTAAAGTGACAGCACTCTCTCCTAAAGTTAGTCACATGTTTGTGTAGTCGAAGAATTCATAAAAGGACCGAGCGTAATGCAACAAATTCTTGATGGAAACTAGTAAATCCATGAATTATAAACAGAACGTAAAAGTTTGAGATAACTTGTTAAATGCCGAACAGAAGTCAGGGATCAGAGCTCACTCTTTTCTTTACTAAAAAGCAAAAGAGATTGCAAGGAAACAAGTGGTCTCATACAACTTTCTGGAGTCATAAAGTGTTTTCACAATATTAGGTAGGATGTGAAGTTTCCGTTTCAAGAAAGAGGACTTCTTTTTCTTTTAGGGGGATGATGGAGATTATTCAACACAATCCGAGTTGTGAAGGACAGAAGATTTGGATCAAACTAAAATATACCTACAAGCTACAACTACTATGTTTTGGAGAGATGGTACTTCTTTCATTGGAGAAAGGTGAATAAAAGAATGCGATGACATGACAACCACAAGCGCATGAAACAGAATAAAAACCATTTTATTAAGACATGTTGCTATCTGAGACACTCTGCAATTGGACAATCCACGCAACCAAATACGACAATGAAATGATCCATCTTATGATGGACGTGCTAATATGTTTACAAAGATGAAGAGACCATTGAAATGCTACTATCAGAATTCAGAACCATGAATCAAATAACCAAATCATACCAGACGAATAGCCTCGTCAATTACATTCTTGTATCCTCTTTTGAACCTGTGATGCTTCCCTCCTGCAATAATATTATTAATATTAGCATCCATTCTCATAATAAGGGTATCACAAGTGACTTCGACTTCTCATCTGACCTAGTTTTTTTTCAATAAATGTTGTCAGCCCATCTGATGTTACACTGTCTGTGACAATAGTGGTTCCAGGATGCTGGTCAAATATTAACAGAAGTAGCAGGCAGTTAAAGATGCTTGTTAGAGCAGAGTTCTAGAAACACTTATCAAAAGGAGACACTCACTTCCTCCAAAATAATTGCGGACATTAAAGCAATCAAACGGTTTCGGTTAAATTCACGACCACTCAAATCCACAGCCGCAGATCTGACCAAAACACGTATCAGAAAAGGAAACTAACCAACGACTACCTCCATTGAAAGCAAAGACTTGTTATGGAACGTCACCTGTCAACATCTGTATCAAAAATGATTCCCAAATCAGCCCTGTTGTGTAGTACCGCCTTGGTGATAGCTTTCATGGCTGTCTTATCCTCTGGGTTAGGTATATGATTGGGAAATAAACCTAGCATGCCAATTAAATAATTAGCTAGTGACACGGAGAAATATGCATGTGAAAATTGCAGGCATCTTACCATCTGGCTCCAAAAACTGACTGCCAGAAGTAATAGTACCCAGCGGCTCAAGCACCTTATCCTGAATATCCAGCAAAATAAATATGACCAAAGGATCTAAAGAGCAACAATGGGAAAAGATATAAGTGATATACCCTGAGATTTTAAGTTACAAATTAAGCTGATTAAAAATTTTAAATATATCTTAAAGACCTTTTAATAGTCCTCAAAGTTCCCTTTCCACTGGTGTAGCTTCAAGTGATAACTTTTGATGCATTTTAGTCCCTTCCACGTTGACGAGAGTTGAAAGCCAATATATAAAGTAAAAACATACTCCTTTCTAGTGTAACTATTTTAGCTTGAGTCAACAGGCTGGGACGGACCCAACTTAAAATGTATTTCAAAGAAACTGGACCTAATGGAAGACAAAATGCTAATATTCTGATTAGTTTTAGAGTATGGTATGCAGTTCCCATTTAACTTTTGCAGGGTATACTATTAAAAAGGTATAGAGAGTAAGGAAAGATTTACAGTTCAAGAAAATGGGATCATGTTGGCATGGCAGCCAAAGAGAATATAGCACTATCTTTTTGCAATTTAAAGTAACCAAAATTTCTCAACAATGTAATACTAGCTTTTTCTCAACTTCTTGGTTTTTCTGTTAATTTTCCAGTCGCCCGCTAACTGTAATCCCTGATCTTTCATAACTCCTAGAAGCTCCTAACATCTAATTATTATTGACTGCAGGGAAGAACAATGGTAACTGCACAGTCAATCAAATACATGAAGATCAGAATGAGATAATAACACTCATCTAAATACAGCAGCAAAGAAA
Source organism: Capsicum annuum (assembly GCF_002878395.1). NCBI lineage: Eukaryota > Viridiplantae > Streptophyta > Magnoliopsida > Solanales > Solanaceae > Capsicum > Capsicum annuum. Next base: position 102,359,171 of record NC_061115.1, on the reverse strand, counting down.
CAGTTAAACCATCAGAGGACTGATTAGTCGTCAACTAGTCCTGTAACCGATACAAGGATTTGGGAAATTTTAATACCATAAGTGGTTCTCAATGAAACAGTTCAAAATTAAGTAGCTAGCAAAGATATCAGCTTTATTAATCTTCAGAATTTAATTCCTCAGACTTCCTAGGTACACCGATTGTTAATCAAAGACTTTAGAATAGTGTGATAAACATGTGCATAGAAAGTTTAAAATGTTTTAGAAGTCCCAACGATTCAACTAGTTTCATTAAACTTTCCGTGTTTAAAGAACGTTTCCCAAAAGAATTTACTTGTTAGTCACAACTTCAGAAACAAATGTACAACAACAACAACATACCCAATGTATTCCCACATAGTGGGGTCTAGGGAGGATAGAGTGTACGCAGACCATACCACTACCCCCAGGTGAAGTAGAGATGCTTCCGATAGACCCCCGGCTCAAGACCGATAGCAGTATAACAAACACAAAACATAAAAGCATATAAACTAATGCAGTATGCAAAATAAACTAACACTGCTAGCTAATACAGGAAACAATACAGCCACAAGATAATACTACAAACTATCTAATCGAAATCATAGACGTCACCAAAACACCACAAACAGAGAAACTCCAGACGCAAACAAAGTACTCTTCCCTGCTGTTATGGACGCACTCCTACCCCTTAACCCTCTACCCTAATCCGCTTCCTCCACACCTTCCTATCAAGGGTCATGTCCTCCGTAAGCTGTAACTGCTTCATATCATGTCTAATCACCTCCCTCCAATATTACTTCGGCTTACCTCTACCCCACACAAAACCATCCATAGCCAACCTCTCACGCCTCCGTACTAGAGCATCCGAACCCCCCCCTCCCCCCATCACATGCCCGAACCAACGTAACCTCACTTCTCGCATTTTGTCCGCCACTGAGGTCACTCCCACCTTCTCCAGAATAATCTCATTCCTAACCCTATCTCTCCTGGTAAGGTCACACATTCCATTGCAACATCCTCATCTCCACCACCTTCAACTTTTGGATATGGGAGTTCTCAACTGGCCAATACTCCGCTCCATACAACATAGCCGGTTGGACTGCTACTTTGTAGAACTTACCTTTAAGATTCGGAGGAACCTTCTTATCACACAAGACTCCTGAAGCGAGCCTACACTTCAACCACCCTACACCAATACAGTGTGTGACATCCTCGTCAATCTCACCATAGACCCACAATACTAGAAACTCTCCCTTTCCTGAATGGCCTGAGAACCCAGAAAATAAGGATCTTCATATTGTAGCATCCAAGGTTGTGGCCGGCCGATGTGGCATAAGGGTCAATAAAGTGGGTTGAGAACCATGAAGTCTCAGGTTCAAATTCCAATACTAGGAGATTTCTTTTCATCTGTCCAAGCCTCGGTAGACAGAATTTCCAGGTATTAGACATCCCAAAAGTCTAATCAGATATCTATGCAACATATAATTTCATTCTGACATTACAAATAAAAGTACAAAGATGCCTTTTTCTACTCTTAATTGAATTCCTCCCTCCTTCAAAAGGTCCTACTGTTGCTTTCCCTTGATAGTTACCAGATGATACATAAAACAGTGCTTATCTTTTTTCTCTTGGGGAAAACAGTGCTTATCTTTTTTCTCTTGGGGTCCAATTAGCACATCGTCCAACCTCTCCTTTCCTCTGCAACTTTGGTAGGATGAGACCTTGTGAAATTAACTTATCAAAAAGAAAGTTGTCAGATAACTAAGTTGCTCTACATACCTAGAGATATCGAAACCACTGAATCTGACAAATAATGATGAGAGACCTGAACAGTGATGTGAGATTGGTCCATGGATGTGGGTGGGGACTGAGAAATTCGGGTAAGGGTGTTGTGGAAATTGATGAAATAAAAAAGTGCAGATAAGTATGATAAGTTATGGAAATAGTACCAACCCTATAACAAATACAGATGCGCACACAATATAAACAAACATCTTTTTCTTTCTAAGTTACAGCTAGCGGTTTTCTTGGTTCAGAAGGTTTTCATGTGTATGGAAGGCAAAAACTGTCAAGGCATGCTACAAGGCTAAAAACTTACCACAAAGAATCCACCTGCTCCATTCCCTGCATCAACAACGATATGGAATCCCTCCAGTGGCTTTTCTGAGTATTGAACCACCAAAAGAAGGAAATGAGAAAAAGGATGAATGAGCACTAGCAACATCCTGAACAACACTAGGTCAAAGAAACAATTAAGGTAGATTTTCTGAAGACAGTCGAGATATTTTAGATTGGAAGTACACGAAACTCTTTAAACAGAGAGATGATTAGTCACAGGTTAATTACCACACTGGAAGTTCCCAGTTTCATTGGAGTGCCATCACAAATTAACTTTATGATTTGCATCCGTTTCCTAAAAACAATCATATTCTCATTAATGCAGAACATGGTAAAAGTACCTATATTCCCTGCAGCTTTGCGTACTGCTGCTACAAGATTAGATGCGTAAACAGACATGTAATCCACTCGTTTCACATAGAGAGCAGCTTTTTCCGCCCCCTTAGAATCATCACTTGAAATATTTTTGTATATATCAGCAGCTCGCTCCAAGATATCTTTGATCTCGGGTTTCCCAAGCCCTCCCACACTTGTAAAGAACTTGAAACCATTCCTGTTGTAGGGAAGATGGCTTGCTGTTGGCAAACAAACTTATCATAAAAAAGAATTATCCAGCCAGCATTAAGCCAATTCTAATACTATTGAATTGTATGAACCAAGCAGGCATACATGAGAAGCAGCAGCACTTCTCCACTAGCAATTAACAGATGGTATAAACAACTTACACCTCCAAGGATAGAAGTAATATTGAATTTACATCTCAATTCATACTAGATAACAAATTCATGCACTCACCTGTTACCATTATGGAACCATCCACTGGACAGGAAAATTCATCATTTACTGTAAGAGTGCTATTGAACATGGCTGGAGTGGATGCCAACCTACCATGGGGAATAAGAAGGGGGGTGACAGAGAAAGGCACTATTGTTAGGCATGTCAGCACTTAAATGACGCCAAATAAACAAGTTAAACCAAAGAAAGATGATATGCACCTATATCTCTTCAATCTTGTAGATTTTAGGAAAGAAAAGAAAGCTTCCCTGTATTTCAATGTCTTTTAAATTACATAAGGGGTATTTATACAATGAATCCTGCGACTAATTAAGAAAATACAATCAATAATAGTAAAAGAAAATATTATATTCCTATAATTATGCTAGGACTACGATATCTCCTAAAATCAAGCTAATAATTAACACAATCAACACCATCCCCCTCAAGTTGGAGCAAAGATGTTTCACATGCCCAACTAACAAGCCAAAAGTATGGAAAGCTCTTTTTCTGCCTGTTGTAGGCACATCCGCTAGTTGTTTTTCTGACGTTACATGAAACAAACTCAAGGTACCACTAATAACTTTTTTCTTTGATAAAGTGCCAACCAATTTTCAATGTTATGTCCAGTCAAGTTGAACAGAACTCTGGGGTATACCGACTCCCGCTTTGTTGATGCAGTACAAGGAAACTCTCCCTTTTCAGAAAATCTCAGTTCTTCCAGTAACTTTTGTAGCCATAGAAGCTCACAAACACTCTTGAGACATAGCTCTATATTCTGCTTCCGTAGATCTGGCAATTATACTTTGCTTCTTGCTTCTCCAAATAATTAGGTTCCTTCCTGTGAGTGTGTAAGTAACGAGACAGAGATCTTTTGTCAGCTATGCCCAATCTGTGTATGTAAAAGCTTCATGCTTCAGAGAAAAGCAAACCTTTCACTGGTGCAGACCTTAGATACTGCAAAATATGACAGATAGCTTGCACATGAGGATCTCATGGATCATGCATGAACTGACTCACAAAGCTGATTGAATAGGCTATGTCTAGTCTAGTGTGAGAGAGAGAAATGAATCCTACAACCAACCTCTTATATCTATTCTTATCAACTGACTGCCATCTCCTGTTTGTAACTTGTGATTACTTCTTTTCAATAGGAGATTCTGCATGGCATGCAACCTGTCATACCAGTTTCTTTCAAGAGATCTAGAATCTACTTCCTTTAAGAAATCAACTTCAATCCCAAGAAATACTGCAACTTACCTAGATTTTTGATCTCAAATTCTTGTGCTAAAAGATTCTTCAATTGGATAGCTTTTAATTGGATCATCACCTGTCATTACTATATCATCAAAACATAAACTATGAGAAGAACGAGTTTACCCAATTGATATCTTATGCAGAGTAGGTGATCGACATTGCTTTGTTGGTAACCAAAAGGGATCACCATTTTGCAAAATCTGTCAAACCAAGTTCTAAGGTAATCCATAAGGGATCTCCAAATACACCTCTTCTTTTAACTCTCCATGAAGAATGCATTTTTCACATCTAGATGTTACAAGTCTCGATCAAGATTCTGCGCTGGACATAATAATGCTCATAGTGTTCATCTTTGCAATGGGGAAAATGTCTCCTGATAATCAACTCCATAAATTTGAGTAAATCCCTTAGCCATCAATCCTGGTTTGAATTTTTCAATCGAGTAATCAAAGTACCAATTTTTCAAGTCTCATTTTTTGCAAAACCTTTAATTTTACTATCATATCTTGCTTCGATCTGCAAAAGGTTCCCAAACAAGGGAAAGGCTTAATAAGAGGGAGAAAGGAAACTATAGGAGACAAAATTAGATGAAGGATGTTTGGTACAAGATCGAACTGTTTTTCTACGAGCAATAGGCAAACCTTTTTGTTGAGAAGACAAGCAATAGGCAAACCAAACTCATTAGGGAATGTCCTTTATGTTGAGAAGACGAGCAATAGGCAAACCTAACTCATTAGGGAATGTAGATAACTCACCTTAAAGGATTCAGCTTCAACAGAGTAATAATGGCTCTATCTGCTCTATTTCTCCTTGAGTAAGTTATCAAATCAAGTCTATCGAAACACCCAACGGTCTACCCCTGAATTCTGCCTCCAATTTCACTCCCCTGTGGTAGTGATTTCAACAGTGGAACTAGGTAGAATCATCCCTTCCTCCTTGTTTCTCTCCCCTGAAGAGGTGATGGTGTAATACTGAAACAGCGCTCAGACTTTCGAAAGATAACATTCATGGATATCCTGGAGGAAGGATGATAGCATTGGCACCCCCCTCCAGTATCTTTGTCGTAGATTCATGATGAACATAAGAGATCTTGCCACTGCTAAGTTCTAACAAATGCCTATTTTTTTCTTTCAGCAATCCTATCTTGTGCAATAGTAGAGACAACTAGTTTAAAGCCCATTGAACTCCAGATAAACACCAAATATTTTTTTATGTATTCTGCGTCATTGTTCATTTGCAAGATTTTTCTCTTAGCCTCAAATTGAGTACAAATCATCTTATGAAATGGTGAAAGCAAGAAAAAATCTCACTTTTGGCTGTTAGCAAATACACTCAATTCATCCCAGTGCAACAATGAATGAAGGAAATAAACCATCAATTTTCAGACAAAGAAACAGTTGAATAAGACCCTATAGACAACATATCCAGTGTAATCCCACAAGTGGGGTCTGGGGAGGGTAGGATACACCTCACCCCTACATTTGTGGGGTAGAGAGGTTGTTTCCTAATAATCGTAAGAGGAGTACTTTTATTATCAATCGAAGCGTAAGAGTTTCTAGTTTGTATGATATATTCACAAACATCACCAAAGAAAACAGTCAAACTCATTTTTTCACTCATTTTTTGAAAAAATAAAGGACATAAATAATGTAAAACAAATTTTTAACCCAAAAAAATTATGTAAAACAAAAAAGAATGGATGTCAATGCCTAAGCCACTGTATTATTTCTATGTTGACATCCTTATTTCCTCCAAAATATTGAGTGGAGTCTTGTGTCCCATCAAGCATGTACAAGTCATGCCATCTACCACTGCTAATCCTTTTCCTTGTTTGAAAATCCTTAAAACATAGATTAGGGGAGCCCTCAATACTACAAACTAGTTCTTTGGTTGTGGAGCTAACAGATTACAGGAAACTCAGGTACGTGAAGAATGAAAGAATGTAATATTATAATGTGTACAAATACAAAACATGTTCCAGAGATATGGGTTAGAGAGTGATTGGATATTCTGACATAAAACTCTAGCAAGATCCAGGGTTTCCATCCAAGGGTTTCAGCGAAGATTTTTGGAGGTTTCCTTCTTCATCTTCTTCTAAGAAGATGTTCTTCCTACTCTTACTTTAAGAGATCCGAACTCATGGGACAGTGCTTGGAAGCCAAGAGTTTAATAGAAGACCATTGCATGTGAGGCATGGGAGAGTTGTTTTGAAGCTTGGAGGTCTTTGGGGTTGTTTTACTGGGGCATC
>NC_061115.1:102275139-102349774 GCF_002878395.1 Capsicum annuum | reverse complement strand
TTGTTGTTGTTGTTGTTGTTGTAATATTAGTCTATATCCACAGGTATACTACATTTAAAAAAATGTAGCCCCCCTTCAAAAAGTATTACAACGTACAAACTTTTCATCTAGCTTTAGATCCTATAAACAATCTGAAACATCAAAAATATCTTCTGTTTGAGCTAGTACTTTCTATTTACACCAAAAATAATATAAAGCTAGGCAGTTCATCTTAAACTCCTGTAGGCTGTTTTGTTTGTCTTCAAAACATCTTCTGTTTCTTTCCATCCATACTGACCACCAAATGCAAGCAGGGACAATCTTCCATCTCTCTTCCTTCTTTGCTGCATTAGCAACCTTGTTCCAGCAGTTTAATAGTCCTGTAATGTTCCTTGGTTTCACCCACTCTACCCTTCTCAAACATATGAACACTTTCCACAACTGGTCAGTCCATACACACTGTAAAAAAAGATGGTTGATTGGTGAAATCCCTTCTTGTTCAAATTCTCATGGGTCAGACTGCTTCTTTAGCTAGAAGCCATGTAAAACAGTTCACTTTATAAGGAATTTTTGTTTTCCAGATCATCTTCCATGGCCAGTCCTTTTCCTTTGCATCAGAAATATTTAGCTCCTTATACGTTGAACTCACTGAAAATATGCCTGTGCTATCCTTTTGCCATATCAGTTTGTCACTTTCCATTGTTAAGTTGTTGAACTCAGCCATTGTATTGAGGAAGGAGGCTATTATGTCCAGCTCCCAATCATTTAAATGTCTCCTGAGATGTAAATTCCAAGCTTGTCCAGCCCACATTTCAGACACAGTAGCTTCTTGTTATTGGCAAAGAGAGTGCAGTACAGGATATGCTAGCTTCAGGGGAGGTGACCTATCCATTTGTCATTCCAAAAGGAAGCCTTTATTCCATTGCCGACCTCAATCCTGATTCTGGACTGCATAAGTGGCCATAAGGAGATTGCTCACCACACTGTGCAACCATATGCAATTGTTACCATGTGTGTCATCCATGCATCTTCCATTCCATATTTGGCACTAATGACATCCTTCCATAACATGTTATCCTCATTTGAGAATTTCCAAAGCCATTTCATCATCAAACTCTGGTTCTGCTTCTTTAAGTTTCTAATGCCCCCCATGTCCCCTTCTTTCTTGGACACTATCAATTCCCCCCATTTAACAAGGTGGAACTTTTTCTTCTCTTCACAACCCTTCCATAGGAAATAATCACACTAGCCGGGATAGGAAACACTGACATCATATAAGAGGGGAGAGCATCGAGGACACTGTTAATTAAAACATAGAATTTAACTGTGTCGATACAATGTTTTATCCATCTGATCCACCTAGTGCCAAAACCCATTATCTGCAACATATGTATGAGGAAGTCCCCATTCAAGTGATCATATGCTTTCTGGATGTCTAGTTTGCATAGGATACCTGGTTTAGAACTTCTTTGTCTGCTTTCCACACATTCCTTGGCAATCAAAATTGCACCCACGATCTGTCTACCTTTGATGAAGGCCATTTGTTCTCTATCAACCAACCTGTGTATGACCTTTTTAAGTGTTTCTGCTAACATTTTTGCTATGATCTTATAGACCCCTCCAATTAAACTGATGGGTCTATAATCATTTAACTCCACTGCTCCCACCTTCTTTGGTATCAAGGCCACAAAAGTTGCCTTTATACACTTTTCAAAATACCCAGTTTCATGAAACTACTTGATTGTTGCAACCAAGTCTTCTCTAATGGTCTCCCGTGGAAAAAAAAGACATTGAATATCAATGCACTCTTGATCTCTTGGCTTGATCATCGCTTGGAACTCTTTGTATTGTCCTCGGAAGATGTAGTCTTGGAACTCTTCGTATTGTCCTCGGAAGATGTAGTCAAAAGCTTTAAGGCCGATCCGGATCGTATCATCTATCCCCTTGCTTTATCCAGGTCACCTAGATCTCTGTCTCCAAGCAATCTCCTCCTTGTTTGCTCTGTCTTCCAGCTCCATAGTCAGAGTCAATTTGGAAGTAATCTCACCTTCCTGCAAGGCTCTGTGTTCCGGTATTTCCTTTAGACTAGCAAGCTGAGCCAAGATATTTTGTTTCTGAATCCTTAAGTTTCCTTAAGCTGTCTTGCACCACTCTTTCAATTTACCCTTCAGTGCTCTTGATTTGGAGACCAGAATAAAGTCGGGATTTCCCCTACAAGTAAGGGAATCCCACCATCCCTCGTTGAAACAAAGGAATCCCACCATCCCTCGTTGAAACCTTCTGCATGCAACCACCAGTTTTCAAATTTGAAGTAAGATTTGGTCTTTTCACAATCTCCACATTGAAGCATTATTGGGCAATGATCTGTGGTTACCCTCTGTAGTATAGACTGCCTGATGTTTTTGAAACCAACATCCCATTCTTCTGATACTACGAATCTATCAAGCCGAGCACCAATATTGTGGCTCTCCTTTTTTTCAAGTATACTTTCCCCCCACCAGCTCTAGATCTACCAGCTCCATGTCTTCAATAAAGTCAGAAAGATCATTCATTGCCTTGCCTTGCTTATCCTTCTACAGTTCTTTTCAGAGGATAGTTTTTCTTTTCAGAAAGATGTGTTTGGGAGTATTGAAATCTCCACATAGGACCCATGGCCTTTCACACAAACCACTAGCAGCACCCACTTCCCCATTTGAAGCATAAACTCCCGCCGGTCATGTGCCAGTTGAAAACTTGATTCTTTCCCCGGAAACTACAAGAAATGGAGTACATCCCTACACTACTAATTATTCCATCCCATTCCCTCTTATCCCACATGATCACAATGCCCCCTCTAGTCCTGCTAGCTTCCAATTGGATATGATTTACCCAATTGTTCCCCCAAACTTCTTTCACTGTCTCTGTAATATCCCCCGGAAGTTTAGTTTCATGGAAACATACTACATCAGCTCTCCAGATGTGCAACATATTTTTAATCAGTCTCCTTTTCCTGCTACAGTTCAACCCTCTAGCATCCCAAGACACTATCTGTATCTTCATTGATCTTTTATTGCTAGGTAACCGCCTCTGTTTCTAGAGCCATAGCTTCAGAATTTTGCATCAAGTTCTAGACCTTTCAGCTTGTTTACCCCCTTCTTTTTGACAATGGTTTGTATTCCCCTATTCTGTTGTTTGTTGTTATCAATCTTCATGAATAATTCCTGAGCTTTCACCTCACAACCTTTGAAATCAACCCCAAACTTTGCTTAAATTAAGGATATGTTGTTGAATCCAGTCTGAAGAATTGAGACTGGCCTCCTCCAATGGTGATTGCATTCTCAACGGAGTTGCTTCTTCATTGATATAATTTGTTATCTCCTCTTGTTACTTCTTTCTACATGTTCATGAATTTCCAGAGAGGAATTTTCCACCAGCGGATCCACCATCGCTGTTGAGTTCTCCACTTTGCCTTGCAGTAACTCCAATTTTTCCACTTTATTGTTGGAAACAAGAGACACAACATTTGCCTGTATTCTATGTTGATAATATGGGCTTGTACAGAAATTAATTGTTTTTGGGCTTCCAAATGTTGGGCTTAGGAAATCTGAGCCCAAATTTATTTCCTTTTGAATTCGACCCCCAACAGCCCAAAGTGGACCCTTCCCTTTAATTTGATTACCACGTGACTCAATATTTGAATTGTTCCCATTTTTCGATGAGCCCATGTGATTTTCCCCTAAACATGCTGGACTTTTCACTAAAAAGGGTTTTGAGATTCTATAACTCACTGTCCAAAGGTTTCGACTTTCTTCTCTTTCCTCCGCTACTCTCATGACGACCGGAGTTTCAACCCGTACCGGGATTGTGTAGATGTAGCCATCACTTTTCAGCTCGATCTCGCTTGGAATATTCTTTTTGTCACCACAAACCTTGATGCGAGCCTAATGAAGATGGTTTTTTACTGTGGTTTCTTCCTCCGTCTCTATGAATACTCCACAAAGTTCTCCGTTCTGCTGGAAAACTTTTTCCGACCATAAATTTAGTGGAAAACCTAACAGCCTGATCCAAACCCAATCGCGTCGGATTCTACTGGCCAGCAACCCATCGCCGGTTTCCACCATTCCATCAGCAATTTCATTTTCTTCCATGTCCATTCTCCTGACAGCATATGCTCAACCACTTTTCTTGAAGGCATCTCGAACAGAAAGAAACCATCATTCATTGCAAAGAAATTGATGCCGAAAGATGTCTTCCAGGTGTTGCAAACCAATCTTCTGACATCATTCAACAACAATGTATCCTCTAAAGAGTTCTGGAATTTTCCAAAGATGCATCTACCAAAAGGTCCTTCTCGATGGTTGTGGATCCCCCTATTATTTCTATGCCGTCGTCTTGGATCTGTATCTGCGACTTTCTAGAAGCCTCTGTTATCCATCTGCTGTCATTGCATACTTCTTTGAAGGATGAAATAAGTTGCTCTGGTTGCCCTGTACCTCACTTGTTTTCATTGATTTCTGTATAAAGTTATCAATTTTGTGCGCAATACTCCCCCATCCACCCACCTCTGTTTGAGGTCTCCGGAGTAGTGATGATGGATTTGTTTTTCCCTTGTATACTGATGAAGCTAATGTATCTACCATTTTCGTTGTATTTAAGAGTGCAGAAGAATTCTGAGAAGTGATCTTTCATACTCCACTCTTAATTACATTCCCCTGTTCTTTAGATGCTTCAATAAATACTGCAGCTACCCACTTTAATATTTTAAAGCTAACCTTGACACTCCTCATTAAATGTCTGTTGCGTTCCACCCATTCATACCAAGTATCAATGTCGTCTTCACATTTGGTAATATCTTAGGACTTAAAACCAGCGTTATGGAAAATTATATTCTCCACTAACAAGCTATCTCCGGCCATATCTGCTGGAAAAGACCCCCCCACCCCCCCAAAAAAAAGGAAAGGAAACTAAAAGTGGACTAAAATCTAACTGACATTGGGACTCGTGCAAGAGCTTTTTGTTTTCACTTTTGCCTGTGATGGTAATCTGGATGATATGTTTTGCCCCACTTTAATATTTTAAAGCTAACCTTAACTCTACTCATTAAATGTCTGTTGCGTTCCACCCATTCATACAAAGTGTCAATGCCGTCTTCACATTTGATAATATCGTAGGACTTAAAACGCCCCCAGCTTAGAAATTGTTTCCATGTAAAAGTAACTAGGATTTCCCCAAAGAAGCAAGGGATGCAACTCTCTTCAGATTTCTTTGTTCTATTTTTTGTTTTCCCTTTTCATTCTATTTCCCCTTTGCTTATTCAATATCTCCTTTTTTTCTTTGACAAAGGGTTGCTAATAGGAAACAAACTGAACTATAGGCTCTCAAATACCTTTACCTATCCTGCGTCACTAGGAGTGACAAGGAGAGCAATTGATGAAGTTATTACGTGCTGCAACAAAGCAAAATGAACAAACTCAAAAGACGATGATCCAAATTGTTTTCATGCAAAAGAAAACAACGAATGCATATAAGAAGCAAGTGGAGGCACCACTATCATGTTTCTCCTTTATTATGTTTTTTAACTTTTTCTATTTTGGGCTGAGAGTCTGAGGAAAAGAAAGTTACTTATGCCAGTACGTGCTTTATGTGCATGGGCTTGGGTGACGATGGAAAGCATGACTTTTGATTTATGTTTATAGTTCAAGGTATTCTTCTATCATTTGCTAGGGCTTGAAATGTAACACCTCAAACTTTTGAACCAAGATTTGAACCGTTCTACATACATAGTTAGACGCAAACCCAATGAATTTTATTAGTACCTAGGTGTTGAGGTCAATTCATAGGGGTAGGAAGTGTATTGGATGTGAATTAAGGCCATAGCCAAATCAGCATCGAACTTGCACGAACTATAATCCAAGGCTGACACAAAGGTACCCAAGCCATGGTCAACTATGGGAGGCAAGGATATGTTTGGGGAACCCTTTTCAAGCACCCAAGAGCTCAACACAATGCGCGGAGGATAGCTTGGAGCCGGGAGCCGAATTCATCCCAAGACGTCAACAAGGAAGCAAGCCCAAGGACTACAGCACTCTTTATGATTATTGATGAAGTTAGATATGTTCCAAGCCATCTTGATACCATTTAAGGAATGTTTTAGAGTGCCCAGTGCATATGAGAAGGACCAAGGGCCATTGGAAAGGTCGTTGGAGGGTAAAAACAAGCCCGAAGGCATGCGGAAGTGACCTACGAAGTTACCTGTGCTCGCCTGCGTGAGCAGGTGCCAAAACAGTGGCACATGAGTGATAGCCTAAAGGAAGGCTAAACACGAAAATGGACACACAAGGAACCAAAAACAGCAACTAGAAGAAAGGGAGATGAAGAAGAATGCATAAAATGTAAAGATAGTAGAAAGACTTTTACTCCTACCAAGTGATTAACAAAAGATGGTGTATCAAACCATCAATCACACCTCACTAATAGAAGCTCAAACCTTCCTCTTAGGTGGACCAAAGGAATTCGCACTCCCCAATCACACCTTTCTTGCCAAATGTTCAACACAAATGAAATCCATCATTTGTATTAAACTCTCAAGTTTTTTGATGTCTTTTCCAAGATCTACACTAAGATGGCTTCTCCAAGACCTACACTAAGGAAATAAATTACACTAAGAGTTCTAATGAAAATGGAAGCTAAAAGGTCTATTTATACTATTACATAACAATGACTAAAATGCCCTTAATGAAGAGAGCTCCTTGGGAGTGTAAAAGGAAGGTCTTAAAAGACCACAACGCCCTTAGTTGAGGCGACTATGTGATGTAGAAATCCCTCCTTCTCTCTTCAATTTGGAGAGGGCTTTGTAATGGTTCCAAAAGTTCTTCAAACACTTGCAAATCCGAGACTTGATCCTTTGACAATTCGAAGCTTGAACCTTCTACAAGACCTTGTAAACCTTGTGCTCTTTATGTTTGTATCATCCTCTCCATCTTGAAAGGAATTTGTCCTCAAATTCAGATCTTACAAAACCAAAGAGAGAGCAAAACAAGCACACAATCCTCTTGGTAGGAAGGTTAGTATTAGTACCACACTCATATCATCAACCCATGGTTGCTCACACTTGACATACACCCACATATCTTTAAAATTTGACATGAAAAGCTTTGCATAAAAGGGTATAAAGAAGTGGATGGCATAAACATCAAAAGGAATTGAGTATGAACCGAAACTACTTCCACAACTCAAAAGTATTCCGGGGTCAAATGGGAATAGAAGACAAGGGGTTAATCCGAGGTGACCCACTCCTTTCACTAGGCTACCAAACTCACAATCATCATCATTCAAGCAAGGAAACCAGCCACCAAACTTACTACATCTACATAATACCAATTCAAAATTAACATGGTTATCATCATAGGCAAAGAGGTAGTATAGGAAGGAATCATGTGTGAAGACATCACGCAAGGTGTATCATCTACAAGAGGGTCACTTGGTCCAAAAGATATAGCACATAAGGCACACAAGGATGGAATTAAATCAATTAAGCATATATGACTTCTTCCCCTCAAGAAAAACATCAACTTGGCATCCACAAGTTGGGATTTACTCAATTCAAGCACAAGTGTGTCAAGTAAGGATGCACATTTAGAAACATTATCCCAAGACGACAATGACACTTTTGCCTTCGGGTTTTCAAGAATAATACTTTGCAAATCATATAGACCAAGCAACAAGGTGGTTGTGCCAACATCATCATATTCACAATTTGCACCGGGGTCAAATGGTAAGAGTGGCCTTAGACATGGATCTAGACAACACTCTTTTTCCCCAATCTAAAAGACATACTCTCTACAATAGCAGACACATCATCAAAGGCAAACAGAGAGTAGAGAAAGGTGTCACACAAATCAACTTCAACTATGGTGCCCTTGTGCAAGTACTCACTAGTTCCAAGTTCATCACCACTAGGATGCTCAACATAGGAAACACACAAAGAAGAAATAGATGAAATTTCTAAGCATGCACCACTTTCTATTTTAAGAGAGTAATCCCCACATAGATATAAACCACAATGAGCAGCAAAAGGATCACACACAAAAACATGTTCACAAGAAGAATCACAATTCGGGTTTCCTAAATATTCGAGCAATTCAAGGTCACCTTCACCCGATTGTGCCTTTTCTTGGTTTCTTTGAGTAAATCTATCAATATGGCTTTCATCATACAACAAGCTCAAAGAATCATCTCCAATCCCATGATCAACACCTTCTTCATCACTAACTCGAGACTTATCAAACACACCACACATATGCTCAAGTAGTGGACTACATTCGTGAGTAGGTTGATCATCATTCACATCCTCACTAGTTGTTGGCAACTCACATACCAACGTAGACTCACCTTGGTTTTCACAAGGGTCAACTAGTCTTATCACTTGGTAATGGAACCTTATTCAAGTTATAAGTGCTAGCACTAGATGGACACAAATCATTCTAAAGAAAAGAATTGATTTTGTCATCTAAAAGATCAACTAGTGCTTGCATACTCACAACAAGAGTTTGGTCCTTATTCAACCTAAAAATATCAGGAGTATCACAAAGGGAAGACTCATGCAATTCTCCTCCAAGAAAACCATCAGCTACATCCACTTGGCTACTACTAGCCACATCACGGCATTCTAAGTTTATAGGAGCGTAGGAGATAACATTGTTACCTTTTAGCTCACATGAGGTATGGCCTTTACCTAGGTTTGGATCATGGCAGCCCAGTTGTTCCTTTGGGAAGCTCTCATTACAAGGGAGTTTGTCAAGAGTTCTTCCTTGCATCACCTTTTTCCCAAAGTTGGCATTCTTAGCCAAGAGCTCCATTTGATCAACAACCATGTGTTCTTGAGGAACTCTCCTTGAATCCTCCGGTGGAAGCATATTATCTTGAACCTGCACACAAGGAGAATTGATACTAGGCAAAATGCTTGTATCTTGGTTAGTGGTGATTCGTTTTAGATGGCATGCTTCAATCATCAATTGGCGTAGACTTTCAAGGTGCCGATGAAAATTTTCAAAAGGATCCAAGGTAGTATAAATACTATAACTATCCGGAGTGGATGATGTTGTTCCTTCCATTGTCAAGGTACCTAAAAAGAGCAAAAAACAACAAAGGCAAAAACCTACAAAACGAACAAATAAGTTAGTTAAAATAACCTCACACACTCACACTTGGATCACACCTCACACTTGGTCTCACAAGTGTTAAATACTTGGCAATACTTGGTAAGTGAGTTGAGTGGTGAATTGCCTTGGTCCGGAATCGATTTTTGTTTGATAAGACTCAAACAAAATGATGCACGGACTTGAACCAACAAACTACTACGACTTAAAAACAAGAAAAGCACACAAAAAGCGAAGACACAAACAAAACGGACTCAAGACTAATTATCAACCTAGTAGGTACTTACTAGTTTGCTAATTAGTAATAGAATCAACACAAAAGCAACTAGAAACAACAATAGAAACCTAGAAATCTAATTTAGAACTCAATTTGGTTGTTTATATAGTGATGACGTGGCAGCTTGTGATTGGACGTCACTTTTTCAAATTTTTCAATTCTCAAATTCTTGTCTCGGCCAAACAACACTTAGGGAAGGAAGAGAATTCGTTTGGAGGGAAAAATATTCAAGTTTGAAGCCTTTTCAAGCTTCAAAATGGATTAGAAATGAATTGGTCCCCCTTGTACTTGTAATTGTACTTGAAGATTCCTTTTGTCTTTGTTGTTTTCTTCTTTTGGCAAGACTAGGAAGCTTTTTGGAAATTGCCTTGAACAACTAGTACACACTCTTTCCTCCCTTTTCAAGATCAAACAAGCACTTTTGAATATTTTTCTCAAACAAGATATGAAGATTGAGGAAGAACAATATGAATATTCAAGAGTTGACCAAGGTTTGACCACTAGGCAAATGAACCCCGAATTCAATTTTTCTTTTAGATCTAGGTTCCTTTTGCCAAGACAAGCACAACCAACACAAAATCAGCCACAAATCACGTCACCAACACAAACCCAAAACAGATCTCACTCCAAAAGCTTCAAACAAGTCACAACAATGATGGATCTAGCTCAAAAACAACCAAATCTTGTTCCAAATGTAGATCTAGACTCCTTAGGTGCTAGGGAACAAGAATCTAGCACTTGAAATCAACAAAACAACACAAAAACATGTAGATCTAAGATTTAAAAATCTGCCAAAACACAAAAACGGGTTTACAATTTTTTGTGAGATTTTCGATTTTCTACACTCTTTTTTGTTGAGATTTTCTTAGATCCAAGACTTAGAGTTGTGGGAACAACTCTAATACATAGCTTTGATACCAAATGATAGCCTAAAGGAAGGCTAAACACAAAAATGGACACACAAAAAACAAAAAACAGCAATTAGAAGAAAGGGAGATGAAGAAGAATGCATAAAATGTAAAGATAGTAGAAAGACCTTTAACTCTTACCAAGTGATTAACAAAAGATGGTGTATCAAACCATCAATCACACCTCACCAATAGAAGCTTATACCTTCCTCTTAGGTGGACCAAAGGAATTTGCACTCCTCAATCACACCTTTCTTGCCAAATGTTCAACACAAATGAAATCCATCAATTGTATCAAACTCTCAAGTTTTTTGATGTCTTTTCCAAGACCTACACTAAAATGGCTTCTCCAAACCCTACACTACGGAAATAAACTACACTAAGAGTAATACTCAATTTCAATTCATCAAAGTCTAATGAAAATGAAAACTAAAAGATCTATTTATACTATTACATAACAATGACTAAAATGTCCTTAATGAAGGGTGCTCCTTTGGAGTGTAAAAGGAAGGTCTTAAAAGACCACAATGCCCTTAGTTGAGGCGCCTATGTGATGTAGAAATCCCTCCTTCTCTCTTCAATTTGAACAAGGCTTTGTAATGGTTCCAAAAGTTCTTCAAGCACTTGCAAATCCGAGACTTGATCCTTTGACAATCCGAAGCTTGAACCTTCTACAAGACCTTGTAAACCTTGTGCTCTTTATGATTGTATCAATGAGCCTAACATGCACCCACATGTGGCCATCTACGACTACATGTGGCCCAAGGCAGCCAGATTGCTTCCTTTGTTGATTTGGGTCACGTTAGGGCCCACTTATGTACTAAATAGATCAAGGCTATAAATACTAGCTTACTTAGGTTATTTCCTTAGTTTTTTTATGATATTTGACATTGAGAGTCTCCTTGATGGAGCTTGAGGGCTTGGTAAAGCTTGTATTGATCGTTACCAACAAACGGTGGTTGTGAGGGCATTTCGATTCCCTCGTGGTCATTCGTAGGAGTTAGGTGCTTTCATTGGATCAATCTCTTGAGGTTATTAGATTTAACATAGTTTTATTAGATTCCCTTGCTTGTGCCTATCTTTATATCTCTATCTATCTATGCTTTACTTTTGCATTTTCTATCCTATCCTTTCTTTAGTTTTCGTGTTGTTTTCGACTTCCGTAATTTGTGGGTTATCATTTGGTATCAGAGTAAGGCTTAGATTCGTTCCTACAAGTCTAGTCTTGGGTTAGATATCTTGAAGAAAAAAGTCCCAAAAAATGTTTTCAAGATTAACCCCCAAAAAAATAGTGTTCTTGAGTCATTATTGTGTTTCTATACTAGATTTTGTTCTATCTAGTGATATACAAGTTGGATCTTGAACCTTGGATGTGTTTGGAAGAAGTGTTGAAGTAGGGCTCCATTGTTGAGTTTGTTCTTGAAGAAATAGTGAAGTGGGTCTTTCGATCTTGCTTATTTGGTGTTGATTTGTGGGTTGAATAGTGTTTTCCATACCAAAAGAACCCTAGATCTAAGTTATGGTGTTATTTGGAGAAGTTTCGAAAAATCACAAGGAATTCATATCTTTCAATTGTAAGAAAAACACAAGTAAGTTTATGTAGTAATAACATCAAAACTAATTAAAATTTATATCTTTCAATCGTAAGAAAAACACAAGGTAAGTTAATGTTAAAGATTATAAAAACAAAACACTTCCATCATCAAACAAGTTCTCAAGTTGAGGAACATTCAATAAAATTTATGAAGTTCATGCTACAATTCAAACTATTAAATGAATAACCACGAGGTTCATGGATTTCATAAGTTTCATGAGTTTCATAAATTTTGCAACCACTCACTGGATTAATGCAATTCACATAATTTATAGAGCATTCATGAGTTAAGGGAGATGAACACTTACTAAAAGAGATATGATTAATTGACAAATATATAGAAATTCCTTCAGCCCTAGATATCTTGAGAGTAATTTGAATTGGGGAAAAATAAAACTTGAAAAAATATGTGAAAAAAGTAGTCTTACATACCTCAACGAAGAAGGAAATCCTGAAAAGAGAACTGAGGAAGGACCTTCCTTGAAAAGCTGATATTTCTTTCTTTGAAGTTTTGGGGAAAAAGGGAGGGGAGGAATTATATCATAAATGGTGAAATCCGAGTATATTTGGCTATAGGGGATGTTAAGAGTCATAGTTTGGGGTTATGCGTTAAGGGAAAGACGAGAACGCCCCTCTTAGCATGTTTTTCTTGTGCGCAGTCGCGCAATATGGTATGAAGGAGGTACGGTCATATATGGTGACATACATACGGCCCGTCCTTGGTAAAAAGTTGGGACTTAGCTGCTGTTAGTCTTGGGCAATTTGGGTGCCTAGTTATGGCCAACATACAATATGTGGGGGACTGTACGTGACCTTCAAGAAGCCATATAAATATGCGACATTCAGATTTTTAATTAACTTCCCTCATCCTACGCGACTCCAAGGACTCCAAACCTCTCTCCTCACATCCTAACACTAGGCAAGTAATTTTTAAGATTTCCCTAATGATTTTCCTTGGTAATATTCATGATTCTAACATTGAATGTTCTTCAACCTCTCGCAAGATCTAGGGTTTCCATCCAAGGGTTTAAGCGAAGATTTTTGGAGGTTTCCTTCTTCTTCTTCTAAGAAGATGTTCTTCCTACTCTTACTTTAAGAGATCGGGACTCATGGGACGGTGCTTTGAAGCCAAGAGTTCAATATACGACCATTGCATGTGAGGCATGGGAGGGTTGTTTTGAAGCTTGAGGTCTTTGAGGTTGTTTTATTTGCCTTATATAGGGCCCACAAGTTGTTAGATAAAAGAAGGGTGGGTGTTTTGGACACCCCATTATTATGGTGTTTGTTCACCAGGTAATTGGTAAAATGCACATACGATACGGGCTTAATGTCAAAGTGATTAATACGAATTTGATTATCATAAACTCGTGTAGATTAGAGTCTTAAAAGCAAGTTTTGTATCATAATGACCATAGAATTGGAAACTAAGGTACGTAAGGCAAAACTCTTTCTTTCCCCGATATGGCATGACCTCCTGTATAGTGTTTTCTTCCCCTATGAGCTGTGACATCAATAACTTGATGAAATCTCGACATCCTATGTATCACTTTTGGTTACTTCCATTGTCATATGGTTACTATGCCTCCACGTTAGGACCATGAAATCCCTTCCCAAAATATGCTATATGAGTATACTATGTTTAAATCTTCTGTGTCTATCCGTATCTTAGTTGTTTTATCCATTGTTTATTGCATACCACATTTTCATGCTAAGTTCGTATACTCATTTGGATATGTATAATGTCCTAAATATCATAAATCGTACCCTCGCACCATAAAGCTATGCCTAAGAATAACATATGCTTAACGAATCCCAAAAGCTAATGGAATGTATCTCCTAAGAATGTATGCTAAATACTATCTTCTATGGCTCTCGTTACTATCCAGTAGCCCCTTGTGCCCCCTTGTGGTTTACTGAAGACAACCCCATACGGCAAACATTACTATGTTGTAGCCCCGGTGGTTTACTAATTGATGCCCCAAGTAGCAAATATTACTATCCAGTGCCCCTTGCAACTACTGATTACGCGTATTGCACGCAAACCCATACAAAATATATCACTCCCAAGTACTAAAGGAACACGTTTAAGCATAACTATCCAAGTTGCTAACTCATAATAAGCCAAGCATGTTAATGAAGAACGATCCAAAGGATTCTCATAACGGACTAAGAATGGTAAGGCTTGGTGTTCTATATGATGTTTCCCCCACCTGTCAGATTCTTTCAGTTTACCATGTATTCATGTTCCAGTCTTATGAGTTCCACGGTCTATTTTATGTTATGTATGCTTGCTTTACATACAAGTACTATTCCACAAGTACTCACAAAATGTAGGTTCTAACGTTCAGGTTGCCAGACTGCCACACTCTCTCGTAAGGCTTTCTTAGCAGTTCAACTATTTTTTTATAATCGCGGTGTATGGGCCAGCTTTTGCAAATCTCGACTAACTCCATGAGATACATGCTACCTGCCATCAGCATCAGGTACTAAGTAACTTTGTCCGCTAAGGCTAGGAGCAGTGAAAAAAACACACTGTGTTTTTGTCTCCGCTGGAATTTGAGCTTGATATCTCAGGATTCTCAATCCACGTCATCGACCATTATACCACCATGGATGCGTTCAGCTATTTTGGTGATCCCTCTCTGGTTAGGGAAGATGTCTAGTAATCATATAATGTATTTGGTGTTTTGGATACGTCGAGGCCCTATCCCGACACTTCTGTTGATAGGATCTCTTAGAGGCTTCATACCTGTGTTAACATCTTATGAGTGTATGTATGTTATGGCTCACACCTTATGACTACTTATGTTTGATTCAAGGTTTTGGAAGCAAAGATCTCCCCTTTTTTTTTGTATAAAAAGAGTTCCGTTATTTAGTGCATCGGTTGCTCCTTTTAAAAAAGAAAAAACAAAAATAAAGGGAGTTTCTTTATGAAAGTTATGTTTTATGTCTCACGTTTTATCTATTTTTTATGTTTATGTTGTTGTATCCAATTCATGTAGAGATGGTCCTCTTGGTAGAGTTAAGGCACCGAATGCGGTCCGGCCCATCAAGGTTGAGGGTGTGACACTTTTTGGTCCAAAAATTAATAAGTTTGTTATTTTAACAGTTCATTAATGTATGCCAGTATAATGTTAGGAATAGTACATCCAAGAAGAAAATGAACATTGAAGGGAGTGCGGTGAACAGAGAAAGTCAAGCATGGCATCAGGCTCTAATACATTTGCCACTACCATGTTGCACCAAAATCTAAGCAAGAATATACAATTAATTTATAGCCTAAGTACAGTACCATTCTTGACTTAAAAAATTCTAGCATTTCCTCCTTCCAAATAATCTAAGCATATGACGACAGATATGGTGTTTGAAGTAGGAAGTAGTAAGAAAAGGTTTATTAATGACTTTCGTCAACAATGCAGAAACTTCTAAAATAACTCTTGGCATGCACAATTCAAAACCAAAATGTTGGAACCAGGTTTCAAAGTTGACATGACTATTATGGCATAGGAAGATAAGGTTTACAACACAGAAGCTCAACTACAATACTCATTCCGCCCAACTCTATGTAACCTGGCCTAGTGTACGATACCAAACTACCTTTTTGGGGGGTGATTTCGGACATAGAATCCTCAAGTTTTTTGAAATAAAGTTTACACATTCAGAAACTACATAAAAGGTACTATAAGTTGCAATAATTAATGATCCAAAATATTTAAGAGGCATATGAAAACAATTGCAGTTAGAGAAAAAATTTCGACTCACCAAATAGTAAATGTCTCAGATAAAGTGGTGCAAAGTGAGCAATATTTTTATTTTTTATCTACTTACTGTTATTCTCAATCACATGTTTAAAAGTGTGGAAGATCATTGTTTTTCTTTTCAGTTATCAATTGTACCATCAAGACAAGGGGACACAGAAGGAAGGACACATCCTCAAGGATACCCCGTCACTCCCCGCCCCCAACTCCACATTGGTACCTATTTAAGTGTTCAAACCTCACAAAATTAGCAAGAGGACACAGTGGAGAAGGCATGTGAGAGCAATAAGAGTGAGGAAGTGAAATGATTCAAGTGTCTAGCCCTTTATCTCAAACTCCCACTGTATCTCCCATTTATAGTTGTCAGTCAGATCAACTTGGCAAATTAACTTAGGCGGAAGACATAGAAGCGATGATAAGGGAAGGCAGGAAAAGTGAGCAAGCAAAAAGGGCTAAGCTTACCCCCTCCCCCCCACCCCACCCTCTCTTCCCCTAGATAAGAATAATCCGATCGCATTCAATGTGATTGCTTATCTCGGATATGTGGAGACCATACAAAAATGGAAGCAGGATTACATGATTAAGAAATGGTATATAGCTTTACTTTCTTGTATAGGGTTAATACCTGTAACTTCTGTGCAGAAATTCGTGAGTCATGACCGATGGAGACTCTTAAACGTTTAGATGAAACATATTTCTTTTTTGCCAGCAACCAACCAGCAAAACCTGCTGCTATGGCTTCTGTAACTGGCTCTGTGAGAGTAAGAGGTTCTCCCTCAACTCCATCAATAGCTACTCCGCGTATATCACTGGGTAAATACAGAGGAATAAATCATATTGGAACTTATTATGTATAACTGTTTGTTAGCTAGATCATAAATGGATGGGTATCCACTATCCGTGAACTAGCATAGCAGGTCATCTAAGATGGATTCATATCAAAGATGATACTCTTGATAACCATATTATAGATAATACTAGATGAAAGTGTCTTTTAAGTTTTCAAGAAACAGTGCCATGTTATGCTTCTGTTTCAATTATCAAATGGGAAATACAGTTGAACTCCATATAGCATGCAAACCTTGAAGACTTGCAGCCAAATGATAAAAATAAAGAAAAGGTAGATATTTATTGAAAGTTAATGTTAGAGTCGCCCACAGGGAACTAAAAATCAATAGGAATTCACATTTATCTTAAATGCATGTCTAGATCACCATTCTTCCAATTAACTCTTTCAAGTTCTGCTCTGCTAAGGCTACCAGTTTTACACCTAAAAAGTTTAAAATGGAGAAACTTCAGTTAGCAAGAACTTTAACTGCATTGAGGGTATGTAAACGATTAGCTAGCATGGTCTGATTCTCAACTAAGCATAACAGATATATCAACGCTACCAGGCTATAAAATAAATTTTTAAAAGAAAACAAGAAAACAATATCAGGCGTTCTTTGATTTCTCCTCTCTTGTTTCTCTACACTCACCAATTCACTTGCTTTTTTAAAATTAGAGATTCACTGCTTCCAATACCATATAGTAATCTTTTTCTCTAATTGAAACAACAAGGCATGGAGAAGCAAAAAAGAGAATTACAATCGCTATTGTTGCATCATCCTCTCTTTTTCCTCCACATTTGACAATACAAGTGTTGTACAGAATGAAAAATACAAGACAATTGAATATTACATCCATACAATTCCACCTTAAAAAAGACAACAAGGAAGAATTAGCAAGAACCAAGTACCTTCCATTCTGAAGCTTAAGAAAGTCGCTTTTCTCAACAGATGGAATTGCAGTGGATGATGAGGCAGCTGCACAAAGATCCAAGTATTTCGCATTATTTAGGATATACAAGATGGTTGTTTACGAAGCAGTCAAAGAGATTTATCATGGCTATGACTTATCAAGAAAATAATTACGACAACTAGGAAATGGTAGACACCTGCTGCGGGAAAAACAAAAGACTACAAATTTAATAACAAAAAATAAACACTGAAAGCAGTGTCGCTGAACAATTATGTAGGCTAAATATTTTTTGGAAAGTTATGCTTTAATATGAGATCAACCTGAACAGTTAGAGTCTAGAACAGACCATTGCAATAAACAATTCCTTGCTTAAATTTTGATAAAGCACCCAGTTGCATGGTGGAGTTGCCATTCCATGCCAACTTCCCTCCTACAGGGGGAAGCAAGCTGCGCCTACTAAGGGTACAATAGTGCAGTCGGTATTTTGTGCTCAATTCACTATCCTGCTGGCAGCACTTTGCTACCAGGTTATGTTGGACAACCTTCGCTGATATTGCTGCATGATTAAAGATTTCAAGCATTATTAAAGTAGTGACTAATAAGGTCTCCATGAATAAATCACAGTTTTTCAAAAAAAATTCCTGTTATATTGCTGTGCATGGTCTAAAAAATCTTGAGTCAGCTTCATTGTGAAACCATCATGTCTTGATACCTCTTTATCTTACTCTAATTGCCCAATATTTCAGACCTATCCCATTGTTATTTGGACATACTCATAGGTATACCAATTACTATAACCTATTTTATCAATAAAATAGCAACGAAAATGAAGAGTTACCCAAGATAATTTGTACCTGGGAATACCAATTAGTAAGTCAAGCAGCTAGTAGACAGTAGTTCACTAAGCAAAAACAAAAGCAAAAGCAGAAGGTGGGATTAAAGGAAGTAAATACTTTCGAAAAGTAGCTAACCAGATAAATACAAGACCTAATAATATCCTAAAGACAATATCAGACACGCAGAACCTGGGAAGGCTTTACATCGGGAAGGGAGCAGGGTGAGGGAAGGCTTCAGCCTCCACAGATCGCCTAGGCTGCCCCAATGTGATTTCTACCATGTGATGCCCGTCCCACCCTATTATGCATGATTATCATCAAGTAATATATTGTGTTTTTTCTTATAAATGATCATCT
Source organism: Capsicum annuum (assembly GCF_002878395.1). NCBI lineage: Eukaryota > Viridiplantae > Streptophyta > Magnoliopsida > Solanales > Solanaceae > Capsicum > Capsicum annuum. The sequence goes on along the minus strand of NC_061115.1, from coordinate 102,331,188 downwards.
AGCATTTGAAGGAGAAACGTAGAATTTCAATTTAAATATGTAAATACTAGTCCAAAGTCCCAAGTTGTGAACAAAAGGAATAAAGAATACTAAAAGAAAGCAACTGAGGCAAGAACCTTAATATTGTAAAACTTTAAGTGTAGCCCTAACAACATCACATCTTCTCTAATCTCTTTGTATTCTTGTGAAATTATTTTCTGTTTTTTCTTGTTAAGTGGTTTTGCCCCCAACAGGAACATGTGAACCAGATGGTTTGTTAACGTTGTACTAGCGGTAATACACCGATGTCGATGTCGTCTGTTGGATCTCCACTTATGCAGAAACTAAACTATTATTGAACCATACATTTACTAAATTAGACTAACTCTCTGTATGCTATTTATCAAGATCGACAAAATTCAGGGCACAAGTGTAGACAGAAAAACAGTTGATCAACTCAATAGAAAGCACAAGCAGTCTCAAACCATTACAAGAATTAGTAGGGTACTTTAATATTACCTGCCATTTTGGGCACGCGGATGCCGGATTTTGATTTTTGCTCGAGAGAATTATATGATACTGAGGGATGGGCAAGACACGGTGATGGGCGGATATATAAGTATTACGGTCGTTTGGTTTTAAAATAAGTTATATCGGAATAAGTTATATCGGAATTATCTTGGGATAAGTTATAATGAAATAAGTTATATTGTGAATTATTTTTTATTGAGTGTTTGATTTGTTATATTTAAAGTAATATGCATGATATAATTTCTGAAAATAAAATGGTTGATTATCAAAATACTTTCCATTTTATTTAATTTTTTTTATATACTAATATTATAAGGTATGTGCTAAGCCCGGGTACAAATTTAAGTAATTTAATATTTTATATAATAATATAATTAAATATATAAAATAATTACAATTCACAAAGGCCATAAATTGAAAAATATTAACATGTTTATGAGTTTATGAACATATATTCTATAACTATAAATAAAAATATATTTCTTTAGATATTTACTAAGTCTTAAATTTGTTAATATGGTAATCTAATATTAATTTTACCTTAAATTTAGGGGTAAAAAAATTAAATTTATCAAAATGAACATCGAGAATCTATTAGTTCTTTATGTTTAATTTATGCCTAAGAATATTAATTCTCAATTAATCAAAAAATATATTTTAAAAATAAGTTGATCTTATTGATACCACTACCTTCATTTAACTTTATCAATAATTTCAGCTTTCAATATTTAAAAGATTTTATTGGTAATTTCAAAAGCAAGATAAAATTGCTCATAAAAAATCTCATTCAATTCATAAAAAGTAATTAGCAAATATTGAGAACCATACTCCGTTCATCATAAATAAATATAACCTTATAGAATTAGCTAAGAGATTTACCGATTATTTAATAACAGGGGACTCTAAATAATTCAGTTGATTGCCATCCTGAACTGTTACCATATTTGTGAAGGTTTTGTTTCCCACTTTATAATTTCCTTTCTATTCTCTATTTAAAAAAAAATAGTTAAACAATTAAAAATTAAAGAAAAAAAACTCAATAATGATTTCTTAAATTATGATACACCACATATCAAGTAAAGAAATAAAGTAGTTTTATCAATATCTCTATGTCAACTACATGCCATAATTTTATTAGATTAACAAATTAATTGAAATTACTAAAGTAGTCTTGTGAGGACTACCAAAGTTTACTATTCTCTCTTGTATATATTTGTAATATATTTCTTTTTAAGCTTTAAATATTCATTCTTACAAAAATTTATTACTTTTAGAGAAATTAAAATATATAAATAAACATAATTTATATATTTTACAACTATTTTGAACGGTAAACTGTTTAAAATTTATTTATTTATGAATATATTATACGTTAATTAAACATAATTTATGTGTGTGTGAGAATATATCACGTTATATATTATGTTATGTATAATTAAATTATATATAATTGGCATAGATATGAAGTTTTATATAAATGAATATGGGAAAAGTTAGTACGAAAAGTACTAAACTAGAAGAGGTAGATTTACCTCAAAATATGGACTTATTAAATAAATGGATTATTCCACAAGTAGATATAAAAACCATTTACGATTATGGCTTTTTTTTATAGATTTAAGTATAAGCAAATAATAAAAAACACTGAACAATCTGTTGCTCTGAATGCTAACGAACAAACCATAAAATTACTGAATAAAAAAGATATTGATACGTTTAAAAATCATTATAATTTTATGCATATTGGTTTAGTGCAAATTGCTTTTAAACCGCTAACCTTGAAAGGTCTTCCAAAGACATTTCTAGCTGCATTACGTGATGCTAGAAATTTAAATTTCAGACAATCTCTGATGGGATCTATAGAATCCACTCTTGCATATGGCCTAGTATATTTTAACACTCAGGCAAATTTACAACTATCTTTGATTGATATGAATATTCTTGATGCTTTAAACTTTAAATGTGAAAACTCATGGCTATAATTATGCGCCTGGATCTGAACTTATATGTTTGTCCTATCGTATTTATTATCTATTTTAAATTCTCGATGTAAATTAATTGAAGATGCTTCTAATTATACTATGCTTATCGAAACCAATTTTGCAAAATCCAAGGTCACTACAAGGAGACCTATTAGATGGAATGAGATTAATTTTTTTAAAACTTGGATTTTAAATTCAGTCATTTCTCCAAAATAACTTGCGGAGGATGTGACAAATTCAGAGTTAGCTCATGTAACTCAAAATACAGACGGTAGAATTTGTCTCCAATTTGACGATAATTCTACCGTTTATAATCGAAATTCCTTTTCTATACCAAGAATGTTACATGTTATGCATCATATATCTCCAGTTGAACCAGTATATGGTCCAGCTAGAAGTCGTGTTGCATCTTTGCATACTTTAAATTCTGCAGATTCGCATACTCTATTTAAAAATAATGAAAAAATTAAAATCAATCCTAAAACAAATATAGTTCAAGATAATGATTATATCTCAGATAAGGATAGCCCCACTCCCTTTGAAATGGAATTTGATGTTAATTCTTGTTAATCATGATTCTTCAGCTAATTTATTTTAGTCTTAGTTCACCAGCTAGAAATTATATTAAAAGAGAATTTTTTTCTGAAAAATGAAAAACATTTAGGATTTTTTTTTTTGAAACCTATAGTTCTGATGAATTGAAAAATATTTCTGAAAATTTATGAAATGTGTGCATTGCATAATCAAATTGTTTGCTTTGTGACATGGTATATGTCTGCATATTTGCCTTTATATGTAAAAATTATTGAAAGGTCATATCAAAATGAAGATGGTACTGTAACTCAGACTATTTATCCCCCTCAATCAGCTTTCATATTACCCAACAATACTGGTATAACCTTCTCTGCTTTTCAAAAAATCGTTGATAATGAAGTTGGAAAAATCACTATTTCTGAAATAAATAGTTTAATTTCTTAAAATAATTATTTAAGCCTTTATGTGAAAGTTCTTGGAGAACATATTTCTTCTCTTGATAAAAAGCTAGATATCATGACTGATTTGATTAAGAAGATAAGCGATAGTCAAAAGTTATCTGATATTGCTTCTACCTCAAAAAGTAAAACAGAAGATTTGACAACTAAGCCTCATATTCAAAGACCTCCTGATATTGAAGGATTTCGAAAACTCACTGATTTAGAACAACTTGAAAAGAAATTTTCTAGTTTAAATATAAAACCCATGGATATGTCTAATATTTTTGTTGATTCTATTGAATCTATTTCCAATAATTTTAAGGATATACAGTCCACTCCAATCTCTAAGATAGGAGTAGAAATTCACTCAGAGTCAAATAAACTCAGAGGAATAGTGAGAAAACAACTTGGGGAAAAAATATGTTGATATTCCCCGTATGCAAACAAACATAATTAACGTATATATATTCATAATATTATACGTTATATATTACGTAATTACGTTATATATTACCTAATATATCATATTCATAATTAGTGAATATATTATACGTTAATTAAACATAATTTATGAATATATAATTTATATATATTTATGAATATATTATACGTTATTCATGATATATATTTATGTTCATAATATATATTATACGTTCAAAACATAATTATTATACAGTTTACCAGTTTACATTAATTATTATTATTATATATGTAATTTATTTGTGAATATATTATACGTTAATTAAACATAATTTATTATTTATGAATATATATATAATATATATATATATGTGTGTGTGTGTGAGAGAGAGAGAGAGAGAGAGAGTGTGTGTGTGTGTGAGAGAGAGAGAGAAAGAGAGAGAGAAATGAAAATAATAGAGTTTGAGGGTATTTTTGTCCTTTCATACATTTATCCCAAGGATAAATTATGGTGGAATTGTTATCCCACCAATTGAGTGGATAACTTATCCCGAGACTATTTATTAGTCCCGGGATAAGTTATCCCGAATATTGCCAACCAAACATGCAATAGAAAATTTTATCCCGGGATTATTTGCTTCAACACCTCAAACCAAACGTCCCCCTACTAGATAATGAAGGCTAGATAATGGTCAAGACACGGTGATGGGCAAGACACGGTAATATTGGGCCATTTTATGGGCTCAATATTACAGTTTTAAATATAACTATTGATATTTAATTAGTTTATTAGAAAAATTAAATTAATACTTTTTAAATAAAATGATAGAAATTGATAATAAAGATCATACTTTAAAAAGCTATATTTTTTTATTTTATAAAATCAAATATTTTCTTATAACTTATTTAAATTGTCCTAATTAAAATTAAAAATATGCTTCAATGCTTATTTTAACATTAGGTCAAATACATTTCCTTAATTAAGTAACTAATTTTAATGTTTTTATTTTTCAATTTTATTTGAAAATTATACAAGAGGATAAATTAAAATTATAAGTGTTAATATATTAACATTTTTTATAAAATCTTACGAGCAATATTTTATCAAAATGTAATTTTTTTTACCTAACATACTATATAAATAAAAGTAAATAGTATATTTACATTAAGGAGATAAGAGATTGTTCTTGTCCATATAAATATATCATACGTTCATTTTCATAATGAAATTATATAAAATGACTAAAGATACATTATTGATAGTTGAAAATTATCTATAAAAAAATAGAGCATAAACCAAATGAATGTTGGTGGAGTTAAATTTTTTTAATAAAGGGATTAAAAAAATATGTTATTTACCATTAGTCTAAAGTTATTTTACATGCAGGTTAATTTATCTATTATATCATACTCTCTTCATTCCTTTTTATTTTGAGGAAAGGACAAAAACGACACCTTAAATTAAACTATTTCCATAAAAATGGCCATGAAATTTAAATTCTACTTTCTAGCCACTTCAATTTGTTTTCTTGTTCTATGCCGTTTCTACACACCATCTATACATATCTTATACATATAAATATTTTATACGAAAACTATACAGTTTGATACACAATTTATACAATAATTGTACATTCTTTTACACATTTTATACAATAATTATATAATTTTTATACACTTTCTATATATATATATATATATATATATATATATATATTTATTTATTTATTTATTTATACATATACATATTTGATAGAACTATACAATTTCTATACATATATATTATGTAGATATATATTCTATATAACAATTATGTCATTTTTATATAATTATATTTAATTATTATTTCTAAATAATTAAAAAAAATGGAATATTTTTCCAGTTAAAAATTTATAGAAAAAAAAAACTGAAATATTTTTTAAAGAGCTGAATAACCCATGTTGAAAACTGCATCAGTATTGTATATGGACTATATCAGTATTGTATATGAACTGCACCTGAACTACGTGGGCCAAAATGACCCAAATTTGGAAATGGCTATAAAGTGAAAATATTATACCCGGCTGAACACTTTTTGAAAAGATATCAAACATGAGCTATTTATTTTAAAAAGTGCTATAAAGTGTTCTTTTCACCTTTTTTTACTCTCTTTGGGTTGGTGATACAAGAATAATCACGGATATGGACTTATAAGGGTGTGCGTTGGTCTCGAGACTTGGTGTGTGCAATTTAAGTGAGAAGAGGCCCAAAACACACCAAAATTAGCTCATAACTTACACTTGATGGGCAGCCCACTCTTTGAAGGCCCTTTTGGCCATTTTAACTTATATCTTCTAATAGTTCTATAAAGAACAATGTAGGGTTATATTTACTTAGATTATTATGGATGTTGAAGTGAGAAACACTTGAAAAACACAAAGTCCTCTCTTCTCTTGATGAGGCAAAATCGAAACTAGGAGACAACAATAGGGTGGATTCTCTTTATTGTTGATTGCTTGGAAACATTGATGCTAGAGAGGTGGATTCCGATCTTGTGTCTTTGTAAGAGATAGTTTTATTGTTGTATGTAGTGTCAAGGGTCCAAAAGTTACCATTCTTGGGTTCTTAACATTATACCTTCATGTGGTCTATCTATCTATCATTTTCCTTTTGTAATCTTGTATCCATTTTGTATCTTGAATTGTTAAGCCGTTTTTTTTGTTGTTGTTGTTCTCATTGTGGTTTAATCTCGTGTTGTTAACTTAATTTGTTGTTGGCTGCAAAGGTATCAAACACCTAGTAATATTGTCCTTCTTGTATTGCATTCTGAATCCGAGAGTGGTCTCCAAAAGGGTCCTCGGTTCTCTGAATTAGTGGACTATTTTTGGAGTGTGTTTGGACTGTTTTGAGTCAATTTTGTGTCTTCCAGTTCTTACCGTATCATTAATGATACAAGAATTACAAAGACAACAACTTCTCGGCTAAGAACAACAAGAACGGGCGAATTACTCCTTTTCTGGATTTTTTTTTGTGTTTCAACTCTTTTTTTATATATTTTTTTTCAACTCTTAAGCCCAAGATTGATCTTATTAGAACAAAATCAAAGATGGCTTTGATACCAAATGATACAAGAATGACAACGGAAGGCACGAAACACACTCCAAATCAGTCCATAATCTTAAGGATCCGAGGACCAAGATGGAGACCACTCTCGGATTCGCTATCAACAAGAAGAATACAAGATACAATGTGTATTTTAACACCAAAACAACAACAAGAACAAGAACAATATTAACACAAGATGATAAAAAAAAGACATAAGATTCAAATTTAACAATAACAACAAGAACACAAGATTACAACACAAACAATAAACAAGATTACAAGAAGGTAAAAGGATAGATAGATAGACCACATGAAGATATAATGTTAAGAAACCAAGAATGGTAACTCTTGAACCCTTTACACTATATACAACAATAAAGCTATCTCTTACAAAGACAAAGATCAGAATCCACCTCTCTAGCATCAATGTTTCCAAGCAAACATCAACAAAGAGAATCCACCCTATTGTTGTCTCCTAGTTTTGGTTTTGCCTCATCAAGAGAAGAGAGGACTTTGTGTTTTTCAAGTGTTTCTCATTTCAACATCCATAATAATCTAAGTAAATAAAACCCTACATTGTTCTTTATATAACTATTACAAGATATAAGTTAAAATGACCAAAAGGGCCTTCAAAGAGTGGGCTGCCCATCAAGTGTAAGTTATGGGCTGATTTTGGTGTGTTTTGGGCCTCTTCTACACTTAAATTGCACACACCAAGTCTCGAGACCAACGCGCACCCTTATAAGTCCATATCCGTGATTATTCTTGTATCAGCTAGACACACACCTTCATCTCCTACTCCTATAAAATTTAAAATAATTTCACTAATATACCCCTAATTAAATTTTATACCTCTTTCTAAATTAATAATGACTACGTTTGTTGAATAAGGACATAATAAGAACATTTTGTTCAAACTATTCTTGAAAGATTAAAGTAGCAAATGTTTAAGAATATATGCACAACCTAAATGGAGTAAATAAAAAGAAATAAGTGGTGCATTATATATCTTATTTTTAAGATTACAAATCTCAATTTCTATGAAAGCTTACATATAAACATATTTGTACAATATAGTAAAAGCCCTTTACACTAATCATTTAATGAACTTCAATTTGTTAAGATTTTTTTTAAATGTCTGTTTTGCGAGTTGACATGCACATCAATTGTGATTACACCTACAATTCATAAGTGAATACAAAAATTGTACGTTCGAAGCCTTATATGAATATTACATATGTAATTCTTTTTCATTTTTAGTAAAACATTAATAGGCTGATTTAATGATATTTTTTAAACTTATTTGATAATGAAAAATATCTTTAAAGAGGTTAACAACTTTAAATTTTAACCCACCAAATTCATGTGTGATAGTATATTTTGAGCAAAAATTAAAATATTAAAAGTTTGGAGTATTAAAAATTTTGGCAGAGTCAAAATTTCCACTTAGAAAGTTTAAAATATAAAAGATAAATTCATGAAGAAAAAAATTTAACACTTACCACATAACAATATAAAATAATTTTAGTTTTATATAAACAATCTAATAGTTCGTGAAGAGAGATTCAGATTATAAATTTAAATTTATTTAAAATAGTATATGTGACATCACTTTCAAAAAGTTAGTTTAAGAGATCATGTATTTACCAAAAAAATCTTGAAAACTCTTTAACTTTTATGTAATATAGAAAATAATAAAAGACAAATATAAGGGCAACATTTTAAGAGAAAGTTTTTTAGTTGGTAAAACATAGTTGAAATGTAACTAAGGACTACCAAAAAGTTATATTCTCCCTTAAGAGAAAGTTTTTTAGTCGGTAAGACATAGCTAGAATATAATTAAGGACTATCAAAAAGTTACATTCTCCTTTATATATAGTAACTAGATGTCGACAACATGCTATTTTTTTTTGGTCAATATTTGATAAAAATAGAATTTAGAAGTTATTAAATGTTGTAAGTTAATTTTTGATGTAATTTTAAATAATACATTATACTTTTCTTGTTTAAACTTTTGTTATATTAATAGTCAATTATATTTTTAAAATAATTTAATTTTTAAATTATTGGGATTTATAATATCTTTTTTTGCTTTCAATTTAAGTGGCACTGATGTGATTTCGAAAGTCAACCAAATATTTTATATCTTTAAACATTTTTAGGTTATTAATTATTATGATTTATAGTATTTTCTACATATTTTTTTGAAATATATAACAAATTAAAAAAATGACATTTTAAGTTGTTAACTATAATAATTTATAATACTTTTTATGTAATTTTCAAATAATACATATTACTCTTCTTGTCCAAACTTTTGTGTCATTGCTAGTCAATTATATTTTTAACTATTCCAATTTAAGCGATACTGATAATTCCGAGAGTCGACATAATATTTTATATTTTAAAAAAATTAAGTTGTTTAATTATTGTGGTCTATAGTATTATTGACGTATTCTTTTAGAATATATAACAGATTATTTTTTTAGATATTTTAAGTTGTTAAATATTGTAATTCAATTTAAGCCCATTATTATAATTTCGACAGTCAGACAAATACTTTATATATTTAAATTTTTTTAACTCATTAATTATTATGATTTACAAGATTTTTATTTTATTTTTTAAAAATATATAACAAATTAAAAAATAAAGGCAAACAAATTAAAATGGATGAAAAAATGAAGGCAAGGGTTACCAATGAAATTGTTCCAAAGCAAGCAGATTGACCTTTAAATTTTTAAAGTTGTCAATTATTGTGATTTATAATATTTTTTGTGTATTTTTAAAAAAATATATAGCCAATTAAAGATATTTTAAGCTGTTAACTAATGTAACTTATAGTACTTTTTATGTAATTTTCAATAATACTATATGTTACTCTCCTTATCCAAAATTTTGCAACATTGATAGTCCATTATATTTTTAAATAATTTAATTTTTTAATTATTGTAATTTATAATGCTTTTTCTTCTATTTTGATTTAAGTAGCACAAATGTTATATGGCATAATGATTAATTAGGGGTTATATAATAAAATTATGATTGAAGCAACAAAATAGACATATCTTAAATGATTCATAATAACTAACTAGAAGTTATATAGCAAAATTATTATAAAACATATTCGTGGAAAAAAATTAAATGGACCTCATAGAAGACACCAAGTTAATTTAAAAATAAATATTATTAATTTTTTAATACTTAGATAACTTTATAATAATTTATTATAAAAATACTGCTGAAAAAAAATTAAGTGAGCCTTATATAAGACGTCAAGTTAATTTAACAATAAATATTATTAATTTTTTTAATACTTAGATGATTTTATAGTAATTTTCAATACTTAAATGGATTATAATAATTGATTAGGAATGATATAATAAAATTACGGTTAAAGCAACTGAAGCAGACATGTCATAATTGTCTATTTTACCCTTTTTATTAAATATTATTAATTTTTAATATTAAATGACATATAGTAACTATTTAGGGGTGATATAGTAAAATCACGGAGCAAGCAGCTGAACGGTCGGCAAGCAGCACGACCCCAAGCTGCTCTCCCATTCACGCTTATATTATAGAGTAAATTATTGTGATTTCCAAGATTTTTTTAAAACTTTTTGAATTATATAACAAATTAAAAAATCAAGACAAATAAATTAATATGGATTAAAAAAATGAAGGCAAGTGAAAAGGCTAATGAATTTGTGTCAAAACAGGTAGATTGACCTTTAAACTTTTAAATTTGTTAATTATTGTGATTTATAATACATTTTTCTTCTATTCCCATTTAAGTATCACAATTGTTAAATGGCATAATAATTAATTAGGGGTAATATAATAAAATCATGATTGAAGCAACAAAATAGACATGTCTTAAATAATTCTTAATAACTAATTAGAAGTGATATAACAAAATTATTATAAAAAATATTTGTGAAAAAATATTAAGTGGACCTCATATAAGATGCTAAGTTAATTTTAAAATAAATATTATTAATTTTTTAATACTTAGCCTACTTTATATTAATTTATTATAAAAATATTTGTGGAAAAAAATTAAGTGAGCCACATATAAGGCGTCAAGTTAATTTAACGATAAATATTATTAATTTTTAATACTTAGATGATTTTATAACAATTTTTTAATACTTAGATGGCTTATAATAATTGATTAGGAGTGATATAATGAAATTACGGTTGAAGCAGCTGAAGCAGACATGTCATAAATGTCTATTTTACTTTTTTATTAAATATTTTTATTTTTCTAATATTTAAATTACATATAATAATTATTTAGGGGTGATATAGTAAAATCACAGAGCAAGCAGTTGAATGGTCGGCAAGCAGCGCGACCTGTAACGCCCCAAATTTGTACCCTGAATGCTACACGGTGCTCATAATCTCGAAGGACCATAAGCTAGCCCATAACTGGTACCGCTGTGATAACTAAATAATAATAATACTGAAAATATGCGGAAATTAGGCAAAAAACTTACCACAAGGTTCAATACTGTAAATAATACTGAATATGGTATCACAATACCAAAACTGAACATCAATACTGAAAACTGAACAACTGTCTGAAAATACTCTAGTCTAAAAAACCTTTAAACTATCTGAACTGTGGAGTTGATGGGACAAGTCTCCAACTAACTCTGACTACTGAAAATGAACTGAAATGCTGAAATAAATAATCGCATCTTCGAACTTTGAGGACTCACCACTAACTCTGTACGCTGAGAGTCTGAACTGCTAAAGGTGCTCGGGAACCTATGCGTCTGAAACTGGGATATAAAATATCATAGCGCAAAAGAAAAAATACGTCAATACTTTGAATGTACTGGTATGCTCAGTGAGGTAGGCCAAAATGCATAGGTTCATATGCATGAACAATACTAACTGAATATCATAAGTATGACTGAATGAGAGTACATCCATGAATATGTAAATTATACTAAGATCGTAATAACACTGAATACTAGATTACTGGTAACTGAATGACAATCTGACAGTCTTGATTCTGTGGAACTATACTGAGTCCCGTACTGAACTGAGTGACTGTGTTTAACAGTCCTGAATCTGCGAAACTAAACTGAGTTCCATACTGAGACTGAATCTGAAACTGAGACTGTGGAAAGTAATCATCTAACCAACATGTCCCTTTTCTAACTAATTTGGGGTCCGATATGTAACACAGTTTGAAGGGTGTCAATACCGTATGCCCTCTTTGGGGACTACAGCTGATGGACCACCTATGCATTTCTTTAGCAAGGAGACATGAAACACTGGATGGATTAAAGATAGATCTGAAGGCAACTCAAGCTCGTAAGCTACCTTTCTGAAATGGTTGAGAATTCGGTAAGGACCGACATATCTGGGACTGAGTTTCCACTTCTTGCCAAAATGCTTCTCTCATTTTATAGGAGATATTTTTTCAAGTACACATAGTCACCAATCTCGAACTCTAGATCCTTTCTGCGCATATCTGCGTACGATTTCTGTCGGCTCTGAGCTGTCTTAAGCCTTTTTTTGATCAACTGAATTTTCTCTAAGGTATCAAATACCAAGTCAAGCTTTACCATTGTGGCCTCACCTACTTCAAACCAACCAATGGGAGATCTATACCTCCTCCCATAAAGCACCTTAAATGGAGCTATCTGAATACTAGAATGATAGTTGTTGCTGTGTGCGAACTCAATCAAAGGCAAGTGGTCATCCCAACTACCTTTAAAGTCTATCGTATATGCTCACAGTATATCTTCTAAAGTCTGAATGGTCCTTTCTGCTTGACTATCTATCTGAGGGTGAAAAGCTATACTGAGGTGAACTCGGGTACCAAGACTTTTTTGGAATGCTTTTAAAAAATGAAAGGTAAACTAGGTTTATCTATCTGAGATGATGGACAATAGAACACCGTGCAATCTGACCAACTCCCTGATATAGAGTTTGGCGTAATCCTTGGCTGAGTAAGAGGTATGATCGATAGAAAATTGGCTAATTTGGTCATCCTGTCTACAATAACCCAAATAGAATTATGCTGACGACGAGTACAAGGCAAACCAGTTACAAAGTCTATATTTACTTCTTCCCATTTCCAGGTGGGAATGTTGAACTCCTGCATGGACCCACTAGGCTTCTGATGCTCAATCTTAACCTGATGGCAGTTGAGCACTTAGCCACTAACTCTGTAATATCCCTTTTCATCCCCCTCTACCAATAAATCTCCCACAAATCATGATACATCTTAGTGGCCCCTGGATGAATAGAGTAGCGCGCACCGTGTGCTTCTGCAAAAATTCGCTGCCTCAAGTTATCTACACCTGGCACACATAGTCGATCCTGATAAGGCAAAACACCATCCCCCACTTGGGAGAAACCTTTACCTTCTGATCTCTGACTGATTCTTTCAACTTGACCAGACTGAGATCCCTATCCTACATTTTCTTTACTTCGGAAACTAGGGATAATTCTAAACTACTCTGTACCCATACACTACCTTCTGCTCAATCGACTAAGCGGACACCTAGTCGGGCTAGCTGATGAACTTCTTGAGCTAACTTCTTCTTACTGTCCTCGACATGAGTAATACTACCCATAAACATTCTACTGAGAGCGTCGGCCACTACATTGGTCTTGCCCGGATAATACAGGACACACATGTTATAGTCTTTCAATAACTCCAACCAGCTTTTCTGATGGAGGTTTAGGTCTTTCTGAGAGTACATACTACAGGTTCTTATGGTTTGTGAACACATTAACGTGCACACCATACAAATAATGCCTCCAAATCTTTAAGGTAAACACTACTGTTGAGAGCTCAAGATCATGAGTAGGATAGTTCTTCTCATGGGGTTTAACCTACCTAGAGGCATACGCTATGACCTTACCTCTCTGCTTCAGAACATACCCCAAGCCAACTCTGGAGGCATCACAATACACCATAGAGCCGTCTGAACAATCTGGTAAGGTCAAAACTGGAGTCGTAGTGAGTCAATTCTTCAACTCCTGAAAACTCTTCTCACAAGAATTTGACTTTCTTCTGAGTCAACTGGACATAGGGGATGCAATGGATGAAAATTCCTTAATGAACCATCAATAATAGCCGACCAAACCTAAGAAACTCCTGATATCTAACGGATAGATGGGCCTGAGCCAGTTTCTCACTGCTTCGGTCTTTTGGGGATCAACTATAATGTTATCGCCGGAAATTATATGGCTGAGGAAAACTACTGACCCTAGCCAAAATTCGTAATTACTGAATTTGGCAAATAAATAATGATTTCTAAGAGTCTGTAATACTATTCTGAGATGGAGACATAATTATGTTCACTGCGGGAGTAGACGAGAATGTCATCTATGAAGATTATGAAAAATATGTCCAATTACTGCTTGAACACACAGTTCATCAAGTCCATGAAGGTTGCTGGAGCATTGGTAAGACCAAAGGACATGACTAAGAATTTGAAGTGACCATACCGAGTTCTGATAGCTATTTTTGGAATGTCACACTCCCTGACTCTGAGATGGTGATAGCCTGATCTAAGGTCTATCTTAAAGAAGTAACTGCCACCCTGAAGTTGGTCAAACAAGTCATCGATTCTGGGAAGTGGATACTTGTTCTTGATTGTGACTTTATTTAACTAACAATAGTCAATACACATTCTGAGGGAACCGTCTTTCTTATGCACGAATAAAACTGGTGCACCCCACGGGGACATATTAGGTTTTATGAATCCCTTATCTAGGAGATCCTTTAACTGCTCTTTTAATTCTCTGAGTTCTACTGGAGCCATTCTGTATGGCGGAATAGATATGGGCTGAGTATCTGGAAGAAGATCAATTCTGAAATCAATTTCCCTTTCGAGAGGAACTCCGGGGAGATCGTCGAGAAATACATCTGTGAATTCACATGCTACTGACACTGACTCAAGAGTAGGGATTTTTGAACTAGAATCCTGGACTGGAACGAGATGGTAAACACATTCTTAGATATCATTTTTCTTGCTCAAAGGTAAGAAATAAGCTGACCCCTAAGTGCTGAAGTACTACCCCTCTACTCTAGGATGGGTTCATTCAAAAACTAAAATTGGACAATTCTATTTCTGTAGTCGACTGAGACATAGCAGGAATGAAGCCAATCCATGCCGGGAATGACATCAAAATTAGTCATCTCTAATTCGACTAAATCGGATGAAGTGATTTTCTGAGATATCATAATCGGGCAGTTCCTGTATACCCGCCTGAATATGATGGATTTACCCACTGGGGTAGAGACTGAGAAAGGCTTTACTAGAATTTCGGGACTAACTTCAAAATCAACTGCTATATATGGAGTAACAAAGGACAAAGAAGCTCCCAGATCTAGTAAAACATAACTATACAAATAAAAAACCTGTAACGTACCAGTCACATCCGGAGAACTCTCCTGATCCTGTCGAGACTGAAGAGCATAGAGTCTGTTTGGGCGCTGCCTACTGGTGGCACTGAAAGTGGCACCCTGCTGATTTGAGCAACTGAACTTAGCTGGGGGTCAGTTATTCTGACCCTGAGAACCTGACTGGGGACAATCTCTGACTCTGTGGCCTGGCTTTCCACACCTAAAACACAAATCGCTACCTGTTTTACAGATACCCTGGTGGTTTCTGCCACACTTCTGACAAAGGGGATTGGTTCGGGCACTACTAAACTGTCCTGAGGTTTAGGGCTTGGTGCCCTATCCCTATTACCATCTCTGAATTTCAGCACAGAAACACTGGCTGAGGACGGAGCTGGGACTGAATATTTCGAGCAGAACTGAAAACGATTCCCACCCTCTAACTTAGGCTGAATGAAATTAAAACTATCTATTCTCGCTCTCTTGCTCTTTATTCTTGGCCTCCTCTATCTATTGAGTATTGACTATGAGCTTGGATATGTCCATCTCCTTAATAAGCATTGCAGTCCTACACTCCTTGACCACGCTGCTAGACACCCCTGACACAAACTTACTCATTCAGGATCGGTTGTCTGCCACCACATGAGGAGCATATCTAGCTAATTGAGTAAACTTGAGAGAATACTCTTTCACTGTCATATTGCCCTACTTTAGATTGATAAATTCCAAGACCTTCACTTTTCTCAACTCCACTAGGAAGAACCTATCCAGAAAAGTAGTGGTAAACTTCTCCCACTCTATGAGCCCTGCATCTATGGTCCTTTCTACCTTTCACTGTTTAAACCATAAGTGAGCCACATCCTGCAACTGATATACAACCAACTCAGCACTCTCAACAGCAGTCACCCCCATAAAATTAGTAACCTTCTGCACCTGATCAAGAAATTTCTGAGGGTCTTCATCTGACTTAGACTCGGTAAACGATAAAGGGTTCATTCGAGTGAAGTCCCAAATCTGGCAGTAGCAGCATTGGCCACTGGATTGGCCGAAACGACAGCTGAGCATTCATTCTGGGCTGCTACAGAATGAGATAGGGTGGCAAAGGATGCTCTGAACTCAGCGTGAGAGACGTGTTCATCTAGTGGATCTGGCTAGAGGGTTGGAGTTCTGGCTAGTCTCTTGTTCCTCTTTCCTTTGTCCTCTTTGGGGGCATATTTCTGTAACCGAAAGAGAAAGGATTAGACTGAGAGTTTAACTAGAGCTCATTCTCATTCGCACGACATAGATACTAAAAGAAAGGAAACCTTTTCTAAAATATCTCGTAACCTACTATCCATAAGTATGACGCGCAATGCACCCATGCACAAGACTCTACTAGATGCAGCTTTTAGATATCCGAGGACTCTGTTGAACCTGTCTCTCATACCAAGTTTGTAACGCCCCGAGTTTGTACCCCGGACGCTATACGGTGCTCATAATCCCAGAGGACCGGTCACAAGCTAACCATGACTGGTACCGATGTAATAACTAAATAATAATAATACTTAAAATATGCAAAAATTTGGCGAAAAATTGGCCATAAGGTTCATACTGTAAATAATACTAAATATGGTATCGCAATACTAAAACTGAACATCAATATTGAAAACTAAACAACTGTTTGAAAATACTCTAGTCTGAAAAGCCTCTAAACTGTCTGAACTGTGGAGTTGATGGGACAAGTCCCCAACTAACTCCAACTACTGAAAATAGACTGAAATATTGAAATAAATAATCACGTCTTCGAACTATAAGAACTCACCACTAACTCTGTATGCTGAGAGTCTAAACTGCTAAGGGTGCTCGGGAGCCCGTGCATCTTAACCTAGGATATAAGACATCATAACGGAAAAGAAAAACATGTGTCAGTACTTTGAATATACTGGTATGCTCAGTGAGGTAGGCTGACATACATGGGTTCATATGCATGACAATACTAACTGAATATAATGAGTATGACTGAATGAGAGTACATGCATGAATATGTAAACTGTACTGAGATCATAATAACACTGAATACTGGATTACTACTAACTGAATGAATGTATCTGACAGTCTTGATTTTGTGGAACTATACTGAGTCCCGTACTAAGCTGAGTGACTATGTTTGACAGTCCTGAATCTGTGAAACTGAACTGAGTTCCATACTAAGACTGAATCTGAAACTGAGACTGTGGAAAGTAATCATCTACATGAATATTAATACTAACATGTACAATATATGTACATAATACTAACACAACATGTAGGCATCATGATTCAATTCTAATTACACAATTCCAGGAGTTTCAACATGGATTCACATGATGAAGCACACATATCAATTAATTCTACATGAATCTTGCAATAAATCATGAATACACTTTAATTCAAATCATGGAAATCATGAAATCACTCTACATGAACTTTAAAAGAATTTCTTGGGCTCCAAGGGTGGAAAGAACCTTTGGATGAACACTTCACATACCTTAGTTGGTGAATTCTGGAAAATTAATGGTGGAATCTTGAGCCTTGAGTTTGAATTTAATTCACCTAGGGTTTTTGTTCTTGAGCAATTTGTGAAAGAATGAATATAACTTACTAAAAGATGGCTAAATTTCGTGTTATTGGGGTTGAAGGGAGTGGGAAAAAGACTTAATTAGCCATGAGGACGCGGATTTTTAATTATAGAAAAAATAAATCATCGACGCGCCGTGTCGTTGGCATCGACACGATAGCCAATGCGCCGCGTCGAGTCCGCGTCGATTCACTGGAAATTACACTGAGTTAAGGAAAAAATTATTTGTCGATGCGATGGATGATGCGACGCATCAAGATCGCATTGACCCACTATTTTGGTCATTCGAATATGATCTAAACGAGGTCTAAAAAATCCAAAACTTAACCAGAAACACCTATTGACATTCCTGATCATGAATTAACTCAAATATCAATATTTAATGGAGTTAATAGTCGCGAAATAAGATTGCCAACTTTCGAAGGCTAAAATAACACTAAGTCTGAATACTTAGCTAGATATTTCTAAGTCTGGGACCCCCCATTAACAAACTTAAAGGACTGAATTAAGCTAAGAATTTTGCGGGGTCTTACACGACCCTAAGCTGCTCTCCCATTCACGCTTAGAGTATAGAATAAATTATTATGGTTTACAAGATTTTTTTTAATTTTTTTAAAATTATAACAAATTAAAAAATCAAGGCAAACAAATTACAATGGATGAGAAAAATAGAGGCAGCGAAAAAGACCAATAAAGTTGTGTCAAAGTAGGCAGATTGACCTCAAATTTTTCAAGTTGTTAATTATTGTGATTTATAACATTTTTATGTATTTTTAAAAAAATATATAGTAAATTAAATTATTTTTCAGATATTTTAACCTGTTAACTATTGTAATTTTCAAATAATACTATATGTTACTCTCCTTATCCAAAATTTTGTGGCATTGATAGTCAATTATATTTTTTAAATAATTTAATTTTTTAATTATTATGATTTATAATACTTTTTCTTCCATTTCGATTTAAGTAGCACAATTGTTAGATGACATAATAATTAATTAGGGGTGACATAATAAAATCATGATTAAAGCAACAAAACAGGCATGTCTTAAGTGATTTATAATAACTAATTAGAAGTGATATAGCAAAATTATTGTAAAAAAATATTTGTGAAAAAAAATTAATGAGCATCAATCATCACATAAGACATCAAGTTCATTTAACGATAAATATTATCAATTTTTTAATACTTAGATGACTTTATTATAGTTTATTAAAAAAATATTTGGGGAAAAAATTAAGTGAGCCTCACATAAGATGTCAAGTTAATTTAACAATAAACATTATTAATTTTTTTAATACTTAAATGACTTTATAATAATTTTAGTACTTAGATGACTTATCATAATTGATTAGGAGTGATATAATAAAATTACGGTTGAAGCAATTGAAGTAGACATATCATAAACGTCTATTTTTTTTATTAAATATTATTAATCGTTTAATATTTATATGACATATAATAATTATTTAGGGGTGATATAGTAAAACACGGAGCAAGTAGCTGAACGGTCGGCAAGTAGCACGACCCCAAGCTGCTCTCCTATTCATGCTTATATTATAGAGTAAATTATTATGATTTATAAGATTTTTCTCATTTTTTTTTTAAATATATAACAAATTAAAAAATCAAGGCAAACGAATTATAAAATGGATGAAGTAATGCAGACAGGAAAAAATCAATGAAGTTGTGCCAAAGCAGGCAGATTGACCTTAAATTTTTAAAGTTGTTAATTATTGTGATTTATAATATTTTTTTTATGTATTTTTTAAAAAATATATACTCCCTTCGTTTCAAAAAAATGACTTACTTTCCTTGTTAGTTTGTTTCAAAAGAATGATCGCTTTCCTTTTTTCGCAATACTTTAATTTTAACTTTTCATGTGTCATATTTAGGACCACAAGATTAATGGGCATTTTGGTACATTTGATACAACTTTAATTTAAGGCTACAAGATTCAAAAGTCTTCTTTATTTTCTTAAACTCTGTGCTAAGTCAAAGCAGGTCATTTTTTTTTTGAAATGGAGGGAGTAAATATTAAATTATTTTTTAGAGATATTTTAAGCTATTAACTATTGTAATTTATAATAGCTTTTTATGTAATTTTCAAATAATACTATATGTTACTCTCCTTATCCAAAATTTTATGGCATTGATAATCAATTATATTTTTTAAATAATTTAATTTTTTAATTATTATGATCTATAATACTTTTTCTTCTATTTTGATTTAAGTAGCACAATTGTTAGATGGCATGGTAATTAATTAGGAGCGATATAATAAAATAATGATTGAAACAATAAAACAGACATGTCTTAAATGATTTATAATAACTAATTAGAAGTGATATAGCAAAATTATTATAAAAAATATTTGTGAGAAAAATTAAATGAGCATCATATAAGACGTCAAGTTAATTTAACGATAAATATTATTAATTTTTTAATACTTAGATGACTTTATTATAATTTATTATAAGAAAATATTTGTGGAAAAAATTAAGTGAGCTTCACATAAGACGCCAAGTTAATTTAATAATAAATATTATTAATTTTTTTTAATACTTAAATGACTTTATAATAATTTTTAATACTTATATGACTTATAATAATTGATTAGGTGTGATATAATAAAATTACGGTTGAAGCAGCTGAAGCAGACATGTCATAAATATTTATTTATTTTTTTATTAAATATTATTAATTTTTTAATATTTAAATGATATATAATAATTATTTAGGGGTGATATAGTAAACACGAAGCAAGCAGATTAGGATTGGCCTTAAAGCTTTAGACTATATCTTCCGAGGCCAATGCAAGGAGGTCTAAGCTATGATCAAGCCTAGAGCTCAAGGATGCATTCGGTGGACCCTTTTTAGGCTCCTAAGCCCATAATGCCACGTGTGGATCATTGCTTGGAGCTTGGAGTATGCTTTGAAGAGCCCATATGGGTTATTTCTGAAATAGCCACTCTAGGGGCTATTTTTGTAATACGCTATTTTAGGCAAAGGCAAATACTATAAATGATATTTTGACTTGAATACTCTTATGAGTGAATTGCAAGCTTGGATTAGCTTGTGGCAAGTGTGGAATACTTGTGTTGACAACTTATTTTTAAATGTAGGTTGCTTGGGAACTCGATTCCTTTGAGGTCTGCGTAAGAAGTTGGTGTTTGATTCACGAGTTTTAGGGGTCTTTGCGTTTGACACACGTTGGTTCTTATTTCTTCATAGTCTCTTATGTCAACTTATCTATCTTTACTTTTATGTATTGTTGTGTTTTTGCTTCTTTATTTTAGTTTTCATTTTTCAAATCTAGATCCGTATCACAGTTGAATGGTCGGCAAGTAGCACGACCTCAAGCTACTCTCCCATTCACGCTTATAGTATAGAGTAAATTATTATGATTTACAAGATTTTTTTTTATTTTTTTTGAAATATATACAAAATTAAAAAATCAAGGCAAACAAATTTAAATGGATGAAAATAATGAAGTCATGGGAAAAGACCAATAAAGTTGTGCCAAATTATGATTTAATATTTTTTATGTATTTTTTAAAAAATATATAGCAAATTAAATTTTCTTTCAGATATTTTAAGCTGTTAACTATTGTAATTTATAATACTTTTTATGTAATTTTCAATAATACTATATGTTATTCTCCTTATCCCAAATTTTGTAGCATTGATAGTTAATTAATTTTTAAATAATTTAATCTTTTAATTATTGTGATTTATAATACTTTTTCTTCTATTCCGATTTAAGTAGCATAATTGTTAGATGACATAATAATTAATTAGGGGTGATATAATAAAATCATGATTGAAGCAATAAAACAAACATGCCTTAAATGAATCATAATAACTAACTAGAAGTGATATAACAAAATTATTATAAAAAAATATTTGTGGAAAAAAATAAGTGGGCCTCGTATAAGATGTCAAGTTAATTTTAACAGTAAATATTATTAATTTTTTAATACTTAGATGACTTTATAATAATTTATTATAAAAAAATATTTGTGGAAAAAAATTAAGTGAGCCTTAAATAAGACGTCAAGTTAATTTAACAATAAATATTGTTAACTTTTAAATTTTTAAATGACTTTATAATAATTTTTTAATACTTAGATGACTTATAATAATTTTTTAATACTTAGATGAATTATAATAATTGATTAGGAGTGATATAATAAAATTATGGTTGAAGCAGCTGAAGGAGACATGTCATAAATGTCTATTTTACCTTTTTATTAGATATCATTAATTTTCTAATACTTAAATGACATACATTTTGGGATGATATAGTAAAATCACGAAGCAAGCAGCTGAACGGTCGGCATGAATCACGACCCCAGGCTGCTCTCCCATTCTTATATTATAGAGTAATACAGTATACGGAAAAGGGCTAAACTACCCTTTAACTATGTTAAATAATACAAAAAATCCTCCGTCTACTTATTGGACCTAAAATATCCTTCCTGTCTACCTATTGGGTCTAAAGTGTCCTTTTCGTCCACTTATCGAGGCTATTTTCCCCTTTTATTTAAGAAAAAATCATATAATTTCATAACTTATCTTTATTAAACAACATAAAATTCCTTTCATTTTTATTTTAATATTAACCAAATAAATAGTGTACAATATCAATTTTTCTCATTCTAAATTGATCTGATAAATAAAAAAAATATAAATAGGAATATTTGAAAAATTATTACATATACATAGCCGTATTAGTTGGTTGTCGGATATAGCAAATAAAATTTTTACTTTTATAACAGATTCTAATATATAGAAAAATAATTATATATTAAATTTTCATATTGCTTATTTATTGCATATTTTTATGGAAGCCTTTGTTCATTCATTTTTTATATACTATATCAAAATTTTGTGTTTTTTTATTTTTATTCCCTGCTTTCACAATGCCTTTATAAAAATATATGGCATATTTATACCATAAAAATATATGATATATTTATACCATATAAATTATATTTATACAATAAACATGCATGGTATATTTTAGATATAAAAGTTTATACCATGTTATACTAAAAATATATATTTATATTTAATAAATAATTTTTTGACAAGAAAAGTACTTCCAACATAATGAAATATACACACTAGTTCTTGACCCAGTTTCGGGTGGGCACTCCTCCAACTAGAAAGAGAGCTTGTTACAAGTGTTCTACACTCACAATACCATAAAAAACTAATGAATGGAAACCCTAATATGTCCCTCATATAGTATATTATAATTAGAAGCTAAAAATAACCAAAAGGCCCTTAAGCGTGAGGCACCCATCAAGTGTAGCCTAAGTGCAGTGTTTGGACAGTTTTAGTGCATAATTAAGTCCTCTTTGGCTTTTCAATTGTACACACCAAGTCTCGAATTCAACATGCACTCTCATAAGTCCATATATGTGATTATTCTTGTATAATTTTAGGCCATTTTCCGTATATATATTAGGGAAAAATGGTTATTTTTGCCCTAAACTATATTCAAAAAGTCGAAAACACACCTAAATTATTAGTAACTTGGTACACACCTAAACTAATTAAAAGTAAATTTTTACCCCTAAATCTGACATGAAAAAAATAATTATTTAAACTAAAAAAAAGTGCGAAACAAAAATTAAAATTAAAATTAAAATATCCCCTCTTTCTGACCCCAGCATCACATATCCCCTTCCTCACCCTCAAACCATCTTCTTCATCACCCCACTACCAAACTCCAATCCCATCCCCAACTAACACATTTTCTTCAACACTACCACCCTACTCCCAATTAACGCACCTTCTTCGCACCCCATCTCTCACCCCATTAAATCAATCTCAATTTCACCTATCACCATTAATTTTCATAATAATACCACTGATTAATTATCTAATCCATCATCATTAATCTTTTAACTAATAAATTTTAAAATTTTAATGTCTTTGATAGGTTTGTCCACATACCTCTTCCTTCATTCTAAAAGAAAAGATTTCTTACCTCAATAAAAAATCAATGAAGAAGAAGAGAAGTTTTTGTTTTTAAAAGAAGAGAAGATGGGTTATGGATGAACAACATGGTTAGAAGAAATTGATTGTTATGGTAACTTTGTTGGTGGGATAAAGTTTATGGCAGTGATTAATTGATGGTACACTATGATATACACCATAACAATAGAGGTTTTGTGATGGATATAGAAGAAAAAGAAAAAAAATTAAAAAGAAAAAATTGTGAAAATAATAAATTTATTATTTTTTTCGTATTATGCTGACATGAAACTGACGTGGCAGGCATGTGTGCAACACCACACCTCATGCAAGTGGTATAATACTTTACAGGGTGTAGAAAAATTTACTTTTATACAATATAGTGTGTGATAAGTCACTCCAATAGTTTAGGTATGTTTTCGATTTTTCGAGTATAGTTTAGGGTGGAAATGATGACTTTTTCCTAATATATTATTAATTACTACTATATATGGGAGGAATTTTGCTAGTCCTCACAAATTTTTTTAGTGCAATTAAATTATCACATATGTCTTTGCTTTTTCTATACATATTATTATATTTGTCCTTATTTATTATTTTAAGATATTTTTTTGAACCTTTGTAATTGGAGTATACATTGTAGTAATTTTTTTTATAAATCTTTCCTTGTTCATTTTTTAACTTATTTATCGTAGTACAATTAATTATTTTTACTTATTGATTTTAAAAAATCACAAAAAAATTATAATTTTTTCTCTATTATTCTTATTAAGTAACTACATAAAATATTAACAGTCAAATGTTGTAATGAAAAAAATTACTATATAGTAAGAGACTCTTTTTTTGGGAATGACTAAAAAAGAAAGTTAGACACTTAAACTGGATGAAGGAGCGCCAAATTTTTATGATTTTTTTTAGATCTTTACTTTCCCTGATTTATATTTTATTTTATTTTTATATTTTATACTTAATTTGTATAAATATGTTTTATATAATTATTATGCTATTAATAGTTTTTTTAAAATCAAATTTAAGAGAAATGATTCTTACATAACCAAAAAGTCATATTAAATTAGTACTATTTAATTAAGACAACATAGTGAAGATCATTTTTTATTTTATAGAGAAAAATACTTTCTTAAATAGTGTGTCAAAACTAAAATACCATAACTATGGATAGAAAGTCAATTAGATTACTCTTTGTATTTTTTGTCATTATGAGTTTTTGAAAAAATTTAGTAATAATTAAAATTCATCAACAATTCATATTTTAACGTGCCATTAGATTTTATTAATTATGTAGTAAAAGAATATAATATAAGTTGAAAGTTATTAACTAAAATGTTATTATTTTTATTTTTAGAGTTTGGACCAAACTTAGCCACGAGTCATGAGTAACTAGTTTAGAATTAAAGTTGGACAGAAATAGAAAATGAGGCAATGAGTTAGTGGTGTCTAAGGACAAACTTTTACTCATATCAAACTTAACTTGATGCTGACACTGCCTCGCCCATATCCTTTTCTCTTTGATTTATCAGAGCAATTTGGTGGAAAACTCATAAGAGATTTATCCTACTTATTCTTTGCTCACATGTGCATTTTTAAAAAAATAAACAAATCATGTATCATTTAGTTTTTTATTTACCCTTATTATTTACTATTTCTCAACAATAACAATAATATACCTAGTGAAATTCCACAAGTAAAGCATGTGGATGATAGAGTGTATGCAAATCTTACCACTACTTTTGGGAGGTAGAAAAGTTATTTCTGAAAGACCCTCGGCTCAAATGCAACAAATCCAAGTACAAAATAAAGGAAAAAGTAAAGAAAATATAGCATCTAACAATAATACGGTGTAAAATCTATAAGAGAGAAACAAGAACAACAACAACAACAAAGTAGTGTAATAATCGAAACACAACAAACAACAGACCATGATAGAAATCACAAGTAGGGACTAGAAATCACAATACTATGGCTAGTACAACAACAAATACCAACAAGCCTAAACCCTCGACAAGCAAGACAACACTCACACCCAAACTAACCTAAATACGTGTCTACCACACTCTTATATTTAAGGTCATGTCCTCGTTAACATGGAGTTAAGTTATGTTCTGTCTAATCACCTTCCTAATACTTCTTTGATCTACCTCTCCTTGTACCGACTATATCCAGCCTCTCACAACTTCTCACTGGGGTGTTTGCACCCTGTAACTTGGCATTTTCAAACTATCTCAATCTTGCTTCCCTATCATTGTCCACCACAGAGGCCACTCTCACTTTATTCTGAATATCCTCTGATACGAGTCAAATGGCGACCTTAGCTTTTGATGATATCTTTAAAGGCCAACACGTAAAGGCTCAAGACTTGGTCACCCCGAGAGCACAAGGATATGCAAGGAAGGATTATTTTGAGCATGACTTAAAGCAATCTCGTGTGTAGAAGGTTGCTTGGTTTCTTATATTGAGGCTAACCCGAGAACCACAAGCTTTGAAGGATGAACCATACTCGGTCTTTGAGAGCATTGAAAAGGTGCCATTCATTCAAGTTATAACATACCTTGGCTGCCCTTTTATTAAGGGTATTTTATACATTACATATGGTGTATTTACATACCATGGTAGCCCCTCTCATTAAGGGCAAAGTGGTATTTTTATCTTCATTTGTAATATATTATAAATAGGCCCCTTGAGTCTTATTTTCACTAGTTTATGAAAGATGAAATATTGAAACACTTAAAATCCTCTCTCTTGAGAGTAGACCAACTTAGTGTAGTTCTAGTATAGGGCTTGGAAAAGCTAACATTGTTCTTTGCTTAGAAACGGTGGATCTTGAGGTGAGTTGATTCCCTTGGTGATCACAGTAAGAGTGTGATTTTGATTATTACATTCATTAGGAGTTTTTGAGTTTAATACACTCTTTAGTTCTTAATCTTGTAATAATCTTGGTCTCACTATCTATCATTTACTTTTATTGTTGTTATCTTGTGTAGTGGACTGTTTTGGATTATTTATTGAATTCGAAACTTGTGTTATTGTTGTTGATATTATTCATCATGTTTTATAGCTATTTTGGTGTTGAAATACACCCTTGTATCTTGTATTCTTGTTGTTGGTAGCGAATCTGAGTGTGGTCTCCACTTGGTCCTCGAATCCTTAAGATTAGTGGACTAATTTGGAGTGTGATTTCGTGTTTCTATTTTCATTCCCGTATCATTTTGTATCAAATCATGGCTTTATCTTGTTCCTACAAGATCAATCTTGGGCTTGTTTGTTAGAAAATTCAAAAAAATAAGTGTTAAAAATTGAAAATTCTAAAAAAATAGCAATCTGTTCGTGTTTGTGTTCTTGGCCAAAATTGTGTTCTTGTTGTCTTGGTCGAGATTTGTTTGTTGTGTGACTAGATCTAGTAGTTTTCTTGTTTTTTTTTGTTTTTTCTAGTGTTAGTTTTCTTGTCCACTAACACTTTGAGTCTAGATCTAAACTTGAGCTTGAACTTGTTGAAAGTTGTTGTGAACATAAGCTTGGCCCATTGTTGTTGACCATTGTTGTGGTGGACTATTTTGGCCATGTGGTTTCTCCTTGATGTTCTAAACTTGACCACGTGATATTGTTGTTACTTGGTGTCTTGAGAACCATTTTGTTGAAGTTGTAGTTGTCTTGGCCGAGTGTTGGAGATATTATTATTATGGATTGGAGTTGGTCGTTGGAATTATTGTTGTTCTTGAAGATTGTTGTTATTGTTCTTGGTGTGATTGTTGTTGTTCTTAAATTTCTTTACCTTCCTTCATATATTGTTAGAACATAAAGTGAATGTTAGATCCTAAAAGGTGAAAGAAAAAGGTGTATGTACTTGTTAGTCTTGAAAGACCCCCAACCACCAAAAGACTTTATATCACTTCTCAACCACTTTTCCATGATTTAAGGACCCATGATTTAAGGAGAAGTACAAGAAAAAGTTAAGTCTTGAAAATTGAAAAAGGCCCCAAGACTTATTTCCCTCCTAAAGCAAATTCCGTCAATCCAAATTAATTTTTGACCAAGACTTGAACATTTGAGAATAACCACTTGATAAAACCGAACCAATACGTGGCTGCCACATCATCACTGCTATTGTTCACACAATATTTTTGAGCTCAAAATTTTAGATTCTTAGTTTAATTTTTATTGTTCCTTAGTTTCGTTGTTGGTTCTAATACTAATTAGTAACTAGTAATCACCTACTTAGTTGTAGATTAGTTGTTGAGTCCGTTTCTTTCGTGTCTTCATTATGTATGTGCTTTTCTTATTTTTTAACTCGTCATAACTTCTTTGTTTCAAGTTAGTAAGTAGATTTTATTTTGTGTCTTGAGTAGATCAAATAAGAATCTATTCCGGCCGCCAAGTAGAATTGACATCTTATTGACTATCGGAGTATAAACAACTTTCAATATTCGCCGCTCCAAATTGTGAGGATCACAAAAGTGAGTGAATACGAGTGTTGATGAGGAGCTTTTACTACTAATCTTGTTTGTTCATTTTGTAGGTTTAAAAAGTAATATAAGGGGAACATGTGTTCGATAGACGGGGATTATTGTGACTACAATATGGGAGACTATGATTTTAGTAAGGGTTTTTATGGCTACAAAGTTGAGGGAGATTGCGGAGGCTATGAAAATAGCCATGATCAAAACATGGGCAGATTTGAAAGTTACTGTTTTGAGGGAGAAAATGAGGTGAATAAAGTACCTAGTGCTTATGGTGACTTTGGAGATAATATAGGACCTCGTGATGGA
Organism: Capsicum annuum; assembly: GCF_002878395.1. Classification (NCBI taxonomy): domain Eukaryota; kingdom Viridiplantae; phylum Streptophyta; class Magnoliopsida; order Solanales; family Solanaceae; genus Capsicum; species Capsicum annuum. Next base: position 102,302,472 of record NC_061115.1, on the reverse strand, counting down.
TCATATGATAACATGGGACATGTGAGAAGTCTTATAATTTTCACTCCAAACCTAGATTTGGTGTTAGGTATAACCCTTTCATTCGAAAAACTTATGAGACATATGATGAGAGTACACGTGAGGAGTATGAATATTCATATTCTCCACCTTGTAGTACTTTTTATCAAGGTCGATATAGTGTGAATGGTTATACTAGCTATAATGGAGGTTTTCCAATGAGAAGAAGAGGGTATGCATCTCCAAAACCAAGGGGTACTTATATGCCTTACAATGTTGATCCAAGAAGAAGTGTACATCCGAAAAGGTGACCATTTGTGGGATACCGGACTGTCTCATTGTGTTAAATGATAGGTACAATAGAAACTACATCGTTCCATCCATGGTTAACTACTTGGGGTTGTTTTGCGATCCTTTACTTGTTCCATACTTCTTGGACGGGTTCAAGGTTACCGAGAGGGTAAAATTTATCTTCTCCCAATATGAATACCATGAGGAGGTGTGGTGCGATATTCTTCCATTGGCCTACGGTCATGTATACTTAGGCATCGATTGGTTTGCACAATATCAAGTTCCTAACGTGGAAAATTAGCCTAATATTGTAAAAGACCAATGGGGAAATCGCCTCATGACTTACTTGCTGCCCAAGCCGCGAAGATAAATGCCTACCTACTTAATACAAATAATTATAAGAGATAAAAGATTGAGAGAAGTAAGGGAGTGCAAGGTGTTAATTCGAGAGTGGAAAAAAAGAAGCTGTGTGGAGTGAAGTGAAGGGATTACCACCAAACTGTGCTAACATTGGTTGTCCTTCTATTTCTAAGGACATTTGTGTAGGTACCAACATGGCAAGAGAAGATGAACAATGCCAAAAGGAAGTTTCTGCCCAAGCTTTTGGAGGACCTTCACACCATGACAAAGAAGAATCTACTCAAGAACTTCAAGGTAAAATGCTTAACTCTTACACTTTTGTACATGTGAATGATAAATGTATGGCTAGTAGCCCATTGAAGGTGAGTTGTAGCTTGCCTATATGTGAGTCTATTGTTTCTTTGCCACTTGATGATAATATATATGTTGTGAGTGTGGATACACTAGTTGATCCTATTGATGACCGAATTAACTCTTCTTGTAAGATTGATTTATGTCCACCTAGTGTTGAAACCATTATGTTGAATGAAAGTTCATTATCTTCTGAAATTTATGTTGATCAACTTATGTGTGAAAATTACCCACCACTTGAGGATGTGTATGATGTAATTAATGAACCTCAAGTGTGTGATGATGTTAAAAATGTTGATCAAAGGAATAGGAGTGAACTCGAGAGCTATTCTTGGGATAATCTTGCACTTGAAATCTCTTTGAAACTTGATATTGATCTTTTAGAGAGTGATGAACGTGTTTGTTCCGAATCTGCCCATGAAATAGATCATGCCCTCTTTAGGTATAATGTCTTGTTTGAAGATGATATAACCACTCCTAATGAACCTAGTGGTGAAAATGATAGTATAGCTTGCCTTAGAAGCTCTAGCCAATATGCTAACCCACTATGGTGTGACAACATTTCTACTAAAGATGGAAATCATTTCTTGGAAGATGAAAGTACTCTTAAGGGTAAAGGATGTGTAGTCTTGGAAACTACTTCTCCTTATACTTTGTGTGATTTTATTGTTGAGAGTACTCATGGTGATGATTGTGAAACTAGTAGTGAGTACACACATGAGGGAACCTTAGTAGAAGTTGACTTGAGTGATACCTTTCTCTACTCTCTATTTGCTTTGGATAATATGTATGCTATTGTAGAGAGTACGCCATTTAGTTTTGGTGGAGACCACGAGAAAGGGGAGTGTTATATAGACTCGTGTCTATGGCCACTCTTCCCGTTTGACCCCGGTGCCAAATATAGATTTTATGATGATGGTGTACCCAACTTGTTGCCTGGTTTACATGAAAAGCAAAGTATCACTTTTGGTAAATTCCATAACCAAATCCTTTGTGGATTTTTCATTGATTATTTAATATTTAGTTCAAAGATCCTTGGTTATATTCTAAATATGTGCAACCTTTAAATGTTGAGGTGATTTGTCATGCTAACCCTAACCCTCATTCCATGGGGATTTTATATTTGTGTGTCCTTTATTTGGTTTTGCAAGGTTTGGATTCGAGGTCAAATCCTTTTCAAGATGGGTAGGATGATACGAGTCAAATGGCCACCTTAGATTTTGATGACATCTTTGAAGGCCAACACGTAAAGGCTCAAGACTTGGTCACCCCGAGAGCACAAGGATACGCAAGGAAGGATCATTTTGAGAGTAGACCAACTTAGTGTAGTTCTAGTATAGGGCTTGGAAAAGCTAACATTGTTCTTTACTTAGAAACGGTGTATCTTGAGGTGAGTTGATTCCCTTGGCGGTCACCGTAAGAGTGTGATTTTGATTATTACATTCACTAGGGGTTTTTGAGTTTAATACACTCTTTAGTTCTTAATCTTGTAATAATCTTGGTCTCACTATCTATCCTTTACTTTTATTGTTGTTATCTTGTGTAGTGGATTTTTTTGGATCATTTATTGAATCCGAAACTTGTGTTATTGTTGTTGATATTATTCATCATGTTTTATAGCTGTTTTGGTGTTGAAATACACCCTTGTATCTTGTATTCTTGTTGTTGGTAGCGAATCCGAGTGTGGTCTCCATCTTGGTCCTCGAATCCTTAAGATTAGTGGACTGATTTGGAGTGTGATTTCGTGTTTCCATTGTCATTCCCGTATCATTCTCATTCCTGATCTTATCACACATAGTATGCACACTTACACCCCTTAATATCCTTATCTATGTAATGGATCTTCTGAAACCATTGAATTTGTTAAATATTTCTCAAATTATTAAATTTATTATATTCAAAGAGTGATATAGTCCAATTATCATTCTAATAATTATTTTTAAAAGGGTGTGTCAAGTCACTAATCAACATGTTAAAATGGATGAAGAGAGTAGTTTAGAGCTTAAAATAAAGTTTTAATTATTGACAAATTAATATCAAATGACAAAGAAGTTGAAGAATACTAGACCAAACAGGTATCCTAAAGAACTAGTAAAGCAGTCATAATAGTCCTTAGAATAAAGAAATGAAGATTGGTAAGATGAAGTCATTTTATGCCAACTTAGAGAATTATAAGTTTTGACTCTTTCCTATTTGATGAGAAATTGGAGCTCAAGTTATGAAAAGTTTACCAAAAGTTGAATATGTGCAATTAACTTGGAAATAAGAGAATAAAATAGTGTGCATGTAAACAAAGAAAAAAGGAAATCCATATCAATAAGGATTTCTTTTCGGATAACATATAAAACCAAGACTTGGATGAATTTGGAGAATTCAAGGAAACAACCACTCCTATACATAAATACCTTAAAAGTTTTGGAGCTTGACAAATTTTGAGCTGTAATAGTTAGGTCCTTAGTGTGGTTCCATGTATTTACTTTTCTTAGTAACTTTTATCGAGTTATAAGGGCCTTTTCTGATTGTTTCAGAGTCATCAAAGAGAGTAGAAAGAGAGCCAACAATTTGGAACTATTAAGAAGGAGATAGTCGAGGTACAAATCATTGTAAATTTAGCAAGTTGCTCAAATTTTAGGGAAAGTTGGGCAAATTCCTACAAAGGTAGCTATGGTTTTCCCTTTTCTCAAGCCAGGAGTATTCCATGCTAAATTCTTGTATTGTTTTCATTATTTTGCATTTTACTTTCTTGCATAATAACGCTGGGGGCTTGGTTCTTTGCGTACTTAGTCGTAGCCCGAGTTTAGTAATTGTATCAAAGCTAGATCATTTTTTTTAATAAAAGTTAGCACCTTGAAAGATGGTTTCACCACATGGAGTCCAAAAAAGTCAATCAATAACAAGACCACCATACTTTAAAGAAGCATATTATGGATGGAGAAAATCTAAAGAATACAGGATATCCTAGTTGGTAAATATCCCATGTTTTCAAAAATTACTTAACATGGCCCTAGAGATTTCATTGACAAGGATCGTCAAAAGTTAGAAGTTCAAATATGTAACGACCCGATTTGCTGAACCGGAATGCTACACGGTTCTCATGGCCCCAAGGGACCATAAGCTAACCCGTGACTGATATCTGCACCTGTATGCTACATAAGATAACTTAATAATGCAGAAACATACACTGAAAGGCCATAAGGTTCAATACTGAACATAACTAAATGATATAACATCTGTGTGGGGGTGAATACCCAAAACAAAACTGAAGTCTAAAACATGCTAGTCTGTATCTAGTCTGAAAGCCTCTACTGTCTGAAGAATCTGAATAAGGAGTTGATGAGACATGTCCCCAACTAACTCCAACTAATAAGCTAATCAATGAGATAGTAGAAAATCATTATGTCCTCGAAGGATGAGGACTCACTTCTACTCTGACTGCTAAAACTAGAATCTATTACTGATCTGGAACTCGTATCTCTGAACCTATGGTGTAATATAAAAATGAAAGCACCATAGTGTGAATGCTCAGTACATATATACCGAGTATACATGTGAGGTAGGCTATATGCAATGGTTTGCATATATGATCAATACTAACTGACTGTCTAAGATGACCGTGAGAATACGTACATAAATACGCAACTGTAACTGACAATGTAATAACATGATACTGATACCGTAGTAGCATGACTACTGAGTTTGGATACTGATAGCATAACATAATTGATAACATGAATGACTGTATCTGAATATAACTGATAACATGGGTGACTGTGTCTGACAGTCTCAAATCTGATGAAACTATCTGAGTTTCGTACTATGTCTGAGTTGACTGTGTCTGACAGTCCTGAAATCTGAAGAACTATCCGAGTTCTATTACTGAGACTGATTGACTGTATCTGACAGTCCTGATTTTGTAACATAAAACTGTGGGAAGTAGTATCTAACCGGCATGCCCCAAAGGTGCTATGATAGCTGAGCTGGGGTCCAATCTATGCCCTGATTGGAAGAGTGTCAATACCGTGCCACTGGTAAGGACAACATGTGAGTAACCCTCAGGTAACTCTAGCGAGAACAGTGGGAACCCTCACATAACAGGTTATGCCACCTCATCTACCCTCACATAGCAGGCTACAATGTCTCAACCTATGCTGGTTACATAGTTTGGAACGCAAGGATTGCTTCTAGGAATCACACCCTCATATAATAGGTGAGTCCCCATCCTTGGGTTCACTCGGTGCTAATTCCTACACCTATCTAAATGGACACTGAACATAATTTACTGAACTGAACTGAGCATGGACTGAGTTACTGAATTTCTGTGGCTGATGGAATACTACTGATATCTGACAACTGACCGAGTCATGAGATCATGGAGATTTTTCCTGAGTCATAAGACTATCTGAAGCCTAAGAGTTCATAGCTTGACTGAGAGTATCATGAAAAACATGACATGGCTCTAGGCACACAACTAATATTTTGGGTACAAGTACCCCAGGACTCGATAGAAGGAAATTGGCATAACTTGATATTCTTGAATACATGATAATTACCACAATACATTTATTGAAGCATTTCATCAAACGTCTAATAGGCATAAACTTGTACATTTATGTGAATTTTCATGGTATTATGCTAGTTAGGCAAATTTCCTTCATCTAGGCATTTTATCAAACATATGGCAGGCATAGTACATGTAAACATCATGGTATAGCAATTAAACATCATGGTTCAATTTTCAATTTCATCATACAAGGTTTTAGTCATGAGATTTCGTAAATCTTTATCTATACTAATCAAACCACATAGAATTTATCATCAAATCATGGAATAGAAATCAATTCCTCATTTATCAACATGAAAGAGAACATACAAAGCATGAAAACATGAAGAAAATCCATAACTTATAGTTAAAAAAGATTCTTGGACTTCATGGACATAAGGAGTCCGTGAATGAGCACTATGCATACCTTAGATCATGATTTTGTGAATATTGATGGTGAAACCTTCCTGAATTTGAATCCCCAATAGAAACCCTAACTTGTTCTTGAGATAAACTTGAGAGAAACTAATATATTTTGGGTGAAAAGTGGCTGAATCATGTGTTAAAGGGATTATATAGGGGTAGGAAGTTTACCCATTTAACCCTGGACACATCATTAAATTTTCAGTAAAATTTCTCGAGTTGGGCCCTTGGCGAGATACAGCGTTATCGCGCCGTGTCACTGGAAATTTACAATTGAGAAACTGCACGGGGCGTGATGCGGAGCTATCGTATTGCCACCTTGTATGCGACCTGGAAGTATGGTACGACGGGCCAGTATCACCGAGAAACACTGGAAATTGACAACTGCCATTTGAGCTATCTCCGCGACGCTCTGAAGGCTCAGGTCAAAACACTGTCTCACTAAAAAGGCTCTAACTTTTCGCTCGGGTGTTGGATTTGGGCGAATTATATATCGATGGAAAGCTTATTCAATTTCTCACGTGATAGGAAGTGAAAATTATGGAAATACCACGTGTGTAAGAATGAATTATTATTTCAAATCAAGTTCTAACATCCTTGAGATGATTTTCAAGCTAAGAAAAAGCACGGGTATTACAAAATAGATACCATAGCAAAGCGACTTCTTTTATGAAACATTAGGCTAATGGATTTAGTATGGTCTCCACTTATGTCATTTCTAAGCAAATATGCTACACTACAAAGAAACTATGGAGATGCGAAGACAAGAAAATAGTACCACTACCTTGGAAGGAAAAAATAAGAAAAGACAACATTATAGCACAGCCAAATTTTGAAATTAAAAATAATAAGGTAGATGAAAACTCTCCAATCTTAAAAATACCATTCACACTTATTCCAAATAAGAATTTGTATATATAGCTCACATAATAATGAAGTCTAGAGTCGTCAATATGGGCCAATCCCATTGAGTGGGCCTGACCCAGCTCGTAAATTGTTAGGGTTGGGCTATAATTTTTACAGCTCGTTCAAGAACAGGGCTTTTTAGCCCAGTCCGTTGGCCCGTGGGGCTTGAGCAATATGGGTTGGGCTGGCCCGTGGGCTAAAAAAATAATTAACAAATAGAATAGAGTACTAAAAATAAAAAAAAGAGTCCAAAATCAAAGTCTATTTATACCTTCATAGATATTTAAATATTAAATATATTTATAAAATATAATATTAAATTTTTTAAGGAATTAAATATGTTTGATGAAGATGATGTGGCGATATTGAATACGCCATAAATATCATGTGAGTTTTTTTAGGAGTTTATTTTCACTTTTAATGGACTAAATATTGACATTTCTTTGTGTTTTATTGTGATCAATTAAAACAAAATTAGGTTAATATTGCTATTTAGCTAGTTATATTATTACTCATTAGCAGTTTTATTTGTTTTTCAGCATCTCTATTTGGTTTGAATTTGGTGTCAAAAGTTATTTAATTTCATAGATTATTAAGTTTTTTTTTTGTAAATTTGAGACTTGATTAACAAGTAGTAACTTCATGTATTATTACGTTGTAAATATTTATGTAATTAACAATTTAAAATTTAAATTAAGATTATAAAAATAATATATTTTAAAAAGTAGGCTGGCCAGTGGAGGCCCACAACCCATAGTGTGATGGGTTAGGCTTGCTGGCCCGGCCTGACCCGTCAAACTTCAAAGCCCATGTGGGCTAGCCCGGATGGGCTGGGCCAAACTGTATTGACAGCTCTAATGAAGGCACTTGAAAATCTATATACTAAGAAAGAATTCAACACATGCTTAGTTTGGATTAAAGAATGACCTTAATGAATAAACAAAATAACGAGAACCTAAAAAAATATATATCTAAAGGAACAAATTTTTACATATAATAATCCATACAATTGGTTTGAGTATTCGGTATCTTATCTCCCAAAAGACTATTCTAGTTGTATTATTGTAATGACCCATACCATTGTTATCGTATTTTTAGGGTACAATTCCTCGGATAGAGTTTCCCCTAGGGATAGTATTATGTAGTTTAGAGATCATTGGTGTCTCATGGTCAAATGTTTGATGATTTTGTTCTTAGATTAGTCGGGGGACATAGAAGTCCTTAGAAACTTTTGGAATAAGAAATAAATTCATAAAACTCTGAATATAGCGGTTGCCACAATGGGATAAATCTGTATTGTAAAAAATCCAAATATATGTTATGAAATAGGGAAATTGTAAAAATATCCCTAAGCTACTGCCTAATGGAAGTTGTAATAGTCAGGGTACAGCTTTAGTGAGACCCCTTGTGGTGGTCAGCCAACCATTGTGGTAGTCGACAAGGAGTTGTAAAGCCCCCAAAACGGGTCTCGAGATGTCACACGGTGCTTAAGGCTACAAGTATCTGCAAGCTAACCCTTTGAGCCTGCTACCTCATATAAAACTTACTTAGAGATGAATAAAACAAATCACTGGTACTGTCATATCAAATCATAAGAAATATGAAGAAAATACTCTGTCCAAACAATCACAATACTGAAAATCTCAACATACTAACAACCTAATAACTAATCTGACAAGCCTCTACTACTCAAATAAACTAGAGAGCCATTAGGACGGACTTCCAACTGACTCATACTCGACTGAAGAGATATAAATCATCAAATGGAAACACTGAAATATCTGAAAAGAGGTCCTCGAACCATGAGGAATCATCACTGTGAAGATGCAGATAAAGGTACTCAGGATCACTGACGTTGCTGGGACTGAGCACCTGAACCTACATTACGAGAAAATATAGCACACAGACAAGTATGTGGATCAGTACCTAGGGAATGTACTGAGTATATGGGGGTGTATGCAATTAAATAATCAATGTCATAAATCATTAGAGCAAACATGCATGCAATTGTAAATGACTCACATAGCTTGAATAAAACTAAAGTTTGAATCTCATAAATCATAAGTAAGGAAGCATGTAATATAAAATCACATGAGTCATTATACTTTATTCTAACTTTGTATTCTTTCTTTGTTCCCAAACTTGTAAACTAGAGGAAATCTCAAAAACATAAACTTTCAGGACATATGCTTTAATCTTATGAAAGCAAGAGACTTCTTTGGAATTTAAAAATCATGACACTTGAGAATCTTAGAAATCTTAGGATCATAGTTTTCAAAACACTTATACCTTCAAACTCATGATTTTAGCTTTAGGTGGGTAAAACTTCTTTAAAGCTCAAGAACTTGGTACTTTAGGAACTTTAAGACTTAAGACTCTAGGAAACTTGGGAGATATTGGGAGTTTCTTCTAATCGACATAAACCATGTGAGCTACATAGAGTCCAACATCTTGACCACGTGAGGAGAGCTGTTCTATCCTTGAGTAGAACCCTTACTTTTTAGTGATCACTAGCTTAACCCACTTGGGGTAAATCAGAAACCTACGGGGGCACGTAGTTCTGGGACATGAAACCTTGGAATCACGCCCAACTCTGTGCTAAATACTACTCCCTTACTTAAGCTCAGAACTTTTAAGAAAAATCCACCTTAAACAGTTCAACAATATGTAATGGGAGCCAATAATGCTTCCCTTTAACTTAATTTAAAATAGTGTGGATTTCTTTCTTCTCTTAGGATCAAAATCATCTCTTTTCCTTAAACTTGGGTAAACTATCTTTAATAGGCTTTAAAACTTCAAAAGCATGGAGATATCAATACCATTCTTGAAATGCTATAGAACATATAAAAATTCATTCTTGGACCTTAAAACATGTATAATATTGAAGAAAACTCATTCCCAAAGTAGAGAGTAATTCATGACTTCAACCTTAAGAGTATTCAAAACATCAATCATTGAAGGAATATACAACTTATAGCATAAATTCTTAATTCAAATCACAAAATAGGCAAAATATCATGCAATTCAAGACTTGAACAAACTCATAATCTCATAAACTTGAAATATAGCAAATTAGGCATCATTCGACTTAAAACTAATAAAATCTTTCAAGAAAACCCAAAACATTTAGGCACAAGAACGGAAAGATGTTCTTGTTCAAACCCCACATACCTTTATGGTGACGAAGTCGTTGAAAGATTGGACCTTCAATCTTGATTGTGCAACCCAAGTTATTTTTCTTCTATAGTGCTCTTGGATGATGAACTTAAGATGATATTAGGGTTATGATATGATTAGGAACTTTTAATTTTGTAAGGTTAAGTTTCGGGACGTGTAAGGAATGTTAAAAGACTTAGTTGCCCTCAAAATAACTCAAAAATGAAGTGTTTACATCACTTGGACCATAAGGTATATGACGCACACCTCATCGCGTAAGCTAGGTTGTGTGGCGCATACCTTATCGCCTAAATTAGGTTGTGTGTCGCACACCTTATGGCATAAGTTAGGTTGTGCGTCGCACACCTTATATTATACCCAAACTAGTAGCCTTAGGCAATTTGTTAGGTGATACACTTCACTTTGCAAAGCTATAACTTCTTGCTCGGGTGTCGAATTTTGGTAAAATTTGTCTGTGGAAAGCTAATTAGATTCTCTACAATTTGGTGGGTTAGAACCAAAATACCACATATACATCTAGTTATGCTCGTTCAAAGATGATCCTTGCAAAATCAAACACTAAAACTTGATGGATTCGAAAGCTCTTAGCTTGCCTTACTTTAAGAGACTCTTATGAACACGCTTAACACACCATAAGCTCTCTTATCACTAGGACACTCATTGCAAGTTATGCACTCAAATATGAATCATAAGATTGGAGGTTTCACACGTAGGAACAATGGTTCATTTTCTAGCTTAGAAATATACGGGGTATTACAATATCTTCCTCTTGGGAATATTTGTCCTCGAATATTGCTAGTTAGGCTAAGAGTATGGAGGAAACTGAATATACATAGCTGAAACAACTTGCTAAACTGACTCTATGTCATTCTAAACTCTTGAATACTTCAGAGAATGCATAAACTTATAACAAGAATGACTATATAGCTGCAACTTTGATTAGAAGGGACTGGATTAAGAAAGAATAGTACTTTTGGCTTGATCTGAACTTGAGAAAAAGAGGTGCGGGTACTTGGCTCGCATATCTTCTTCTGCTTCCTAAGTAGCTTCCTCAACAGACTAGTTTCGCCACAACACTTTGACCAAGGGAACTTCTTTGTTCCTCAGTCTGCGGATATGGTAATCTAGGATCTCAACTGGAACCTCATCAAATGAAAGATTGGTCTGAATATCAGCGTTCTCTGAAGGATCTACTACCATCGAATCACCAATATTCTTCCTAAGCATGGAAACATGAAAAACAGGATGAACAAATGACAACTCTGTGGGCAACTCAATCTCATAAGCTACTCCCCCAACACAACTTAGGATTCTAGAGGGACCAACGTACCGAGGACTAAGCTTCCTTTTTTTCCTAAATATTTTCACACCTTTCATGGGCAAAATTTTCAGATACACCAAATCATTAACTTCAAACTCAAGGCCTCTTCTTCTCACATTTGCGTATGACTTTTGATGACTTTGAGTTGTCTTCAACCTTTCTATAATCAACTCCACCTTCTTTATCACCTCAAATACTGCATCAGGTCCAACCAAAGCAGCTTCACCCACTTCGAACCAACCTATGAGTGATCTACATTTTCTACCATACAAAGCCTCAACTAGTGCCATTTTGATACTACTATGGTAACTATTGTTATACGCAAACTCGATCAGTGGTAAATGCTCATCCCAACTACCTTTGATCTTCTAAAGTTTGGATGGTCCTCTCAGCCTGACTATCTGTCTGCGGTTGAAAAGCGGAACTAAGATATACTTGGGTACCCAGAACCCTCTAAAAAGCTCTCTAAAACTGAGAAGTGAACTGAGTACCCCTATCCGAAATAATAGACAAGGGGACTCCATACAACTTAACTAACTCCCGAATATACAGTCTAGTATAATCCTTTAGCCGTATAAGATGTATGCACAGGCAAGAAATGCGCTGACTTAGTTAGCCTACATACAACAACCCAAATAGAATCATGGCGACGTCGAGAAAAAGGTAAACCAGTCATAAAGTCCAAATTCACCTCTTCCCACTTCCAAGTGGGTGGTATACTAAACTCTTGCATCTCACTACTAGGTCTTTGGTGCTCTACCTTAACCTATTGGCACGTTGTACACTTTGCTACAAACTCCGCTATATCTTTGTTCATGCCACTCAACCAATGGATTTCCCGCAAGTCGCGGTACATCTTAGTAGTATGCACTTCAACCATAATTCTCTACCTCAGATCGTCAATACAAGGAACACACAATCTACCCTGCAATCTCAACACACTATCTCCCTCTTGGGAGAAAGCCTCTACCTTTTGGTCCTTAACTGACTCCTTCAGTCTGACCAAACTATCATCTAAGTCTTGCTTCTCCTTCACTTCCAAAACTAAAGAGGATTTAAAACTACTTTGCACCAAAATACTCCCTCAGAGAAATCAAACAACCTAACACCCAACCTAGCCAGACAATGCATATCACGAGTCAACTCTTTTTTACCTTCCTCTACATGAGTAATACTACCCATAGACAACTTGTTAAGGGCATCTGCCACTATATTGGCCTTGCTCGGGTGATACAATACACTCATATCATAATTTTTTAGCAACTCTAACCACCTCCTCTATCTAAGATTTAACTCCCTCTGAGAAAACACATACTACAGGCTTTTGTGATCAGTAAACACGTCAATATGAACTCCATAAAGATAGTGTTTCTTTTCATGCCGCTTCAACTGTCTAGAGGCATAGGGTATAACCTTCCCTCTCTGTATCAACACACAACCCAAACCAACTCTAGAGGCATCATAAAACAACACAAAACCATTCGTACCATCAAGCAAAGTCAACACCGAGGCTGTAGTGAGTTCAGTCTTTAACTCCTTAAAACTCTTCTCACAAGAATCTGACCAAAGGAACTTAAATTTCTTTTGGGTCAACCGGGTCATGGGAGACGCAACAGAAGAGAAACCTTCAACAAAATAGCGATAATAGCCAGCAAGAAATTCCTAATGTCAGATGGAGAGATAGGTCTAGGCCAATTTCTTATAGCTTCTATCTTTTGGGGATCAACTCTAATACCTTCGGTTGAAATAATATGACCCAGAAAAGCTACGGACCTTAGCCAAAATTTACACTTGTTGAATTTAGCGAACAACTGATGATCTCTAAGAGTTTGTAGGATAATTCTAAGATGATCAGCATGGTCATTCTCAGAGCAGGAGTAAACAAGGATATCGTCTATGAAAACAATAACAAACTTATCAAGATATTGCTTGAACACTCGATTCATGAGGTCCATTAAGGCTGCTGGAGCATTGGTTATCTCGAAAGACATGACTAGAAACTCAAAGTGACCATAACAGGTTTGGAAGGCTGTCTTTAGGATGTCACACTTCCTTACTTTAAGTTGGTGATAGCTGGATCTAAGGTCTATCTTGGAGAAATAACTTGCACCTTGCAATTGATCAAACAAGTCATCTATTCTCGGAATAGGGTACTTATTCTTAACTGTGACTTTATTAAGCTGATGATAGTTAATGCATATACGCAAAGAACCATCCTTCTTTCATACTAATAGGACAAGTGCGCCCCAACGTGAGACACTGTGCCTTATAAAACCTTTATCTAAAAGATCTTTGAGTTGCTCTTTCAACTCCTTAAGATCTGCAGGTGCCATATAGTAGGGAGGAATGAAAATAGGCTGAGTGTCGGGAAGAAGATCAATCCCAAATTCTATCTCTCTATCGGGAGGTACCCCTGAGAGATCTTTCAAAAAAACATCAAAAGCTCATTAACAACATCGACAGACTAAATAATTGAAGCCTCAGACTTGGTGTCTTTAAATCTAACTAGGTGATAGATGCAACCTTTAGATATAAACTTTCTGGCTTTGAGATAGGAAATAAAATGACTTTTGGGAGATACTGAACTCCCGGACCACTCGAAAATTGGTTTATTAGGAAACTAAAACTTGACTACACGGGTATGATAGACTATAAATTTATACAAAGAGTGAAGCCAATCCATACCAGAATAACATCAAAATCAACCATCTCTAACTCTATGAAGGACTGTAACAAGACAATTCTTATACACTTGCTTAGTAACAATAGACTCCCCCACTAGAGTAGAAACTAGGAAAGGCTCAAAAATCCTTTCGGGACTGATTTCAAAATTTACAGCAACAAGTGGGGTCACATAAGAAAAACTCGACCCAGGGTCCAACAACACATAAATATCAAAGTGAAATACACGGAGCATTCCAGTAACAACATTGTGAGAGTCCTCCTGCTCTTGTCGGGATAGTAGCGTATAAAATCTATTCTGGCACTAACTGCCAACAATACTGGAAGAAGTGCCCTGGGGAGGAGCTGGTGCACTAGTGGCTTATGCCTGGGGTCTGGCATTTCTATTTTCTTGCCTGGCTGTGGGTACTCTCTAAGTCTGTGGCCCATCTTGCCACAACCAAAACAACCTCACTGGTTTGCCAAATACTCTCCATGATGGGTCTTGTCACACTTAGAATAAGGAGAAAAATTAGGCCTGTTACTCACACTATTTTGGGACCTGGACATAAAAGGCTTATTTTCTGCTTCTACCTGCCTTTGGGTACAGGAGCACTAGCTGAAAAAGGCACTGGCATGGATGAACAACTCTGGAACTATGGACGGTTCCCTTCATGGGACCTAGTCTGACCATACTTATGCTGCTCGGATCTAGCCCTCTTGCTCCCTCTCACTCTATCTCTCTCCCTTTTTTATCTGCCTCTATTTGCTATGTATGCATCATCTATTTGGACAGATTCATATCTCTATTGAGCATAGAAGTCCTACACTCTTTCAACACCAAACCAGATACACCTGTTACGAAGTTACTCATACTAGTGCGGGTGTCAGCAATCAACTCAGAAGCATATTTGGCTAACCAGTTAAACTTCAAGCAGTACTCCTTAACAGTCATGGAGCCCTGTCTCAAGTTCATACAATTCTCTATTTTTGCCTCCCTCATCTCTAACAAAAAGAATTTATCCAAGAATGCATCTTGGAATACTTGCTAAGTAATGGGAGCATCATCTTCCCCTCTATTCTTCCTCCAAGCAACAACCCAGTCATATGCAATATCTTTCAATTATAAGACGCCAGCTCAACACTTTCTTCCTTGGAAACATACATCACCTGTGTGATCTTTTTCACCTCCTTGACATAAGCATGAGAAGTACCAAGAGCACAAGACCTTTCACAAGGAGTCAAGCCAAAGAGTTACATGGTCTTCAAGCAATGTTTATGAAGTTGGAAGCTTATGATTGTGTCATGAGTTCACCTATTGGAGTGTATATGCTAAAGTGTAAAGAGGATCTTTGAAATATACTCCAAAGTGAGCACCCTTCATTAAGGGTGTTTTTGTCATTGTTTGTAATAGTATAAATAGACACCTTAGCTCTTATTTTCCTTAGTTTTGAGATAATGAATTGAGTGACTTTTTAGATTGTAATCTTAGTGTTAGATTGTAGTATTCTCCTTCTCCTTAAGAGAGGAAAACCAAAATTTGAACCTTGAATGCATTTGAATTGGTTTTCACTTGTATTGGGGTATTTGGCAAGAAAGGTGTGCTTGAGGAAGTGTGAGTCCTTTGGGTCACCTAAGAGAGTGGTTTGAGCTTCCATTAGTGAGGTGTGATTGGAGATTTGATACATCTCCTTTTGTTAATCACATAGTGTAAGTAAGGGTCTCTCTACTATCTTTATATTTATGCAATTCTTCTTCTTCATCTCCTTAGTGACAGTTTTTCTCTTTGTGTGCTTGCTGATTTTTGCATCTTAGTGTCATTTTCGTGTGTTTGATAGTTCTTTAGGCTATCATTTGGTATAAAATCCTTGTTTAAGGTTATTCCAACATCCCTAAATCTTGGTTTTAGTGTTCTTATTTAGAAAATCTAAAAAAAAGGAGTCAAAAAATCAGAAAATACAAAAAAAAAATGATGTCCAGTGTTGTCTTGTGTTAGATCCGAATTTAGAACTTAGATCTACAAGTTTTTACTTTGTCTTTGAACTTTATTGCACTAGATCCTTGATCTCTAATGCCTAGGGAGTCTAGATCTACTTTTAGAGTGAAGTTTGGTTGGTTTTGAGCTAGATCCACCATTGTAGTGGCTTGTTTGAAGGTTATTGGTAAAGGTGACGTTTTTGGCTTGTGTTGGAGACTTGATTTGTGGCTGATATTTAGTGGGTTGAGTTTGTTTTAGATAAGGAACCTAGATCTACAAAAATAATCAGATTTGGAGTCCATTTGCTTGTTGGTCGAACTTAGGTCAACACTTGAATATTCATCTTGTTCATCCTTGATCTTCATATCTTAGTGAAGAAGAATATTCAAAGGTGTTTTTTGATCCAAAAGAGGGAAGAAAGAAGGTAAAAAAGTTGTTGGTCTACAAAGAATATTCCATTCTTCCAAAAGAGGGGGGGGGGGACCAAAGAACAAACTAAGTACAATTGTATTTATTAGGGGGGACCATTGCATTTCATTTCAATTTGAGAATTGAAGGGACTCTAAATTGCCTTCTTACCCCCTCCAAATCCAAAAACTATTCTTCCCCAAAGTGGTGTTTTGCCAAAATAAGTTTTTGGGAAATTTGAAATTTCAAAAAGTGACAACCAACCCCGTAGTGCCACATCATCACTTGTGATCAACCAAAATTCACCTCTAGAATTAGATTTCTTAGTTTCTAATTTTTGATTCTAGTTTCTTTTGAGTTAAGTCTACCACTAATTAGCAAACTAGTAAGTACCTACTAGGTTGGTAATTAGTCTAGAGTTCGTTTAATTCGTGTCTTCAGTTTTTGTGTGCTTTTCTCATTTTAAAGTTGTAGTGTTTTGTTGGTTCAAGTTCGTATATCACTTTATTTGAGTCATTTCAAACAAAGATCAATTCTGGACTAAATCTTCTCACCATTCAAGTAACTTGCCAAGTATTGCCAATTATCCAACACTTGTGAGGCCAAGTGTGAGGTGAGGTTGAGTGTGAATGAAGTGAGGTTTTTGAACTAACTTGTTTGTTCGTTTTGTAGGTTTTTGCCTTTGCTGTTTTTTTGCTCTTTTTAGGTACATTTGACCATGGAACCTGAGGGTTATTTATCCCAACCTTTTTGGAGACCATTCTTGAATTCTCTACAACAAGAAGAATACAAGATACAATGATGTATATATTACCAAAAAAACAGCTACAAAACGTGATGTGTGAACAACAATAACACAAGTTTCGAATTCAATAAAGGACCCAAAAAAGTTTACTACACAAGATAACAACAATAAAAGTAAAGGATAGATAGTGAGACCAAGATTATTATAATATTAAGAACTAAAGAGTGTATTAAACTCAAAAACCCTAATGAATGTAATAATCCAAACCACACTTTTACGGTGACTACCAAGGGAATCAACTCACCTCAAGATTCACCATTTCCAAGCAAAGATCAATATTAGCTTTTCCAAGCCCTAAACTAAGACTACCTAAAGTGTTCTACTCTCAAGAGAGAGAATTTGTGTTTCAATCTTTCATTCTTCCAAAACTAGTGAAAATAAGACTAAAGGGGCCTATTTATAATACATTACAAATGAAGATAAAAAAATCACTTTGACCTTAATGAGAAGGGCTGCCATGGTGTGTAAATACACCATACGTAATGTATAAAATACCCTTAATGAAGGGGCAACCAAGGTATGTTATAACTTGAATGAATGGTGCCTTTTCAATGCTCTAAAAAACCGAGTATGGTTCATACTTCAAGGTTTGTGGTTCTCGGGTTAGCATCAATGTAAGCAACCAAGCAACCTTCCACACACGAGATTGCTTTAATTCATGCTCAAAATGATCCTTCCTTGTGTATCCTTGTACTCTCGGGGTGACCAAGTCTTGAGCCTTTAGGTTTTGGCCTTCAAAGATGTCATCAAAAGCTAAGGTGGCCATTTGACTCGTATCATCCTCCCCATCTTGAAAAAGATTCGACCTCAAATCCAAACCTTACAAAACCAAAGAAAGGACACACAAATATAAACTCCTCATGGAATGAGGGTTAGGCTTAGCACGACAAATCACCTCAACATTCCAAGGTTGGACATATTTAGAACCAAGGATCATTTGAACAAAATATTAAATAATTAATGAAAAATGCACAAAGAATTTGGTTATGGAATTTACCAAAAGTGATACTTTGCTTTTCATATAAACCAAGCAACAAGTTGGGTGCACCATCATTATAAAATGTATATTTGGTATCGGGGTCAAACGGGAAGAGTGGCCATAGACACGGGTCTAGACAACACTCCCCTTTCCCGTGGTCTCTACCAAAACTAAATGGCATACTATCTATAATAGCATACATATTATTCAAAACAAATAGAGAGTAGAGAAAGGTATCACTCAAGTCAACTTCTACTAAGGTGCCCTCATATGTGTACTCACTGCTAGTTTCACAATCATCACCATGAGTACTCTCAACAATAAAATCACACAAAGTAGAAGGAGAAGTAGTTTTCAAGACTACACATCCCTTACCCTTAAGAGTACTTTCATCTTCCAAGAAGTGATTTCCATTTTTAGTAGAAATGTTGTCACACCATAGTGGGTTAGCATGTCGGCTATAGCTTCTAAGGCAAACTATACCATCATTTTCACCACTAGGTTCATTAGGAGTGGTTATATCATCTTCAAACAAGACATTATACCTAAAGAGAGCATGATCTATATCACGGGCAGATTCGAAACAAACACGTTCATCACTCTCTAAAAGATCCATATTAAGTTTAAAAGAGATTTCAAGTGCAAGAGTATCCTAAGAATAGCTCTCGAGTTCACTCCTATTTTATTGATCAATATTTTCAACATCATCACACACTTGAGGTTCATTAATTACATCATACACATCCTTAAGTGGTGGGTAATTTTTACACATAAGTTGATCAACATAAATTTCAGAAGATAATGTACTTTTGTTCAACATAATGGTTTCAACACTAGGTGGACATAAATTGATCTTACAAGAAAAGCCGATTCGGTCATCAATAGGATCAACTAGTGTATCCATACTCACAACATGTACATTATCATCAAGTGGCAAAGAAATAATAGGCTCACATATAGGCAAGCTACAACTCACAATCAATGGGCTACTAGCCACACAATTATCATTCACATGTACAAAAGTGTAAGAGTTAGCCATTTTACCTTGAAGTCCTGAGTAGATTCTTCTTTGTCATGGTGTGAAGGTCCTCCAAAAGCTTGGGCAGCAACTTCCTTTTGGCATTGTTCTTCTTCGCTTGCCATGCCGGTACCTACACAAATGTCCTTAGAAATAGAAGGACAACCAATATTAGCACAGTTTGGTGGTAATCCCCCCACTTCGCTCCACACAACCTCTTCTTTTTCCACTCTCGAAGTACCACCTTGCACTTCCTTTCTCATCTCAATCTTTTGTCTCTCATAATTATTTGGATTGGAGTAGGTAGGCATTTCTCTTCGCGGCTTGGGCAACAAGTAAGTCAAGAGGCAATTTCCCCATTGGTCTCTTACAACATTAGGCCATTTTTCCACATTAGGAACTTGATGTTGTGCAAACCAATCGGCACCTAAGTATACATGACCGTAGGCCAAAGGAAAGAATATCGCACCACACCTCTTCATGGTATTCGTATTGGGATAAGATAACTTTTACCCTCTCGGTAACCTTGAACCCATCCAAGAAGTATGGAACAAGTAAAGGATCAGAAAATAACCCTAAGTAGTCAACCATGGATGGAACAATGTAGTTTCTATAGTACCTATCATTTAACACAATGAGGCAGCCCGGTATCCCACAAATAGTCACCTTTCCGGAGTGTACACTCCTTCTTGGATCAACATTGTAAGGCATACGAGTACCCCTTGGTTTTAGAGATGCATACCCTCTTCTTCTCATTGGACAACCTCCACTATAGCTAGTATAACCATTCACACTATATCAACTTTGATAAGAAGTACTACAAGGTGGAGAATATGAATATTCACACTCCTCACGTGTACTCTCATCATATGTCTCATAAGTTTTTTGAACAAAAGGGTTATACCTAACACCAAATCTAGGTTCAGAGTGAGAATTAGAAGACTCCTCATATGCCCCAACGTTATCATATGATCCATCACGAGGTCCTATATCATCTCCAAAGTCACCATAAGCACTAGGTACTTTATTCACCTCATTTTCTCCCTCAAAACAGTAACTTTCAAATCTGCCCAAGTTTTGATCATGGCTATTTTCATAGCCTCCGCAATCTCCCTCAACTTCGTAGCCATAAAAATCCTTACTACAATCATAGTCTCCCATATTGTAGTCACATTAATCCCTGGCTATCGAAAGCTCCTCACCAACACTCGTATTCACTCACTTTTGTGGTCCTCACAATTTGGAGCGGCAAATATTGAAAGTTGCTTATACTCCGGTAGTCAATAAGATGTCAATTCTACTTTGCGACCGAAATAGATTCTTGTTTGATGGGCTCAAGACACAAAACAAAATCTACTTATGAACTTGAAACGAAGAAGTTACGATGAGTTAAAAATAAGAAAAGCACATAAATAACGAAGACACGAAAGAAATGGACTCAACAACTAATCTACAACTAAGTAGGTGATTACTAGTTGCTAATTAGTATTAGAACCAACAAAGAAACTAAGGGACAATAAAAATGAAACTAAGAATCTAAAATTTTGAGGTCGAAAATATTGCATGAACAGTAGCAGTGATGATGTGGTAGCCACGTATTGTTTTGGTTTTATCAAGTGGTTATTCTCAAATGTTCAAGTCTTGGTCAAAAATTAATTTGGATTGGTGGAATTTGTTTTAGGAGGGAAAATAAGTCTTGGGTCCTTTTTCAATTTTCAAGACTTGACTTTTTCTTGTACTTCTCCTCAAAACATGGGTCTTTAAATCATGGAAATGTGGTTAAGAATAAAGTCTTTTGGTGGTTGGGGGTCTTTCAAGACTAACAAGTACATACACCTTTTTCCTTCACCTTTTAGGATCTAACATTCACTTTATGTTCTATCAATATATGAAGGAAGGTGAAGAACTTCAAGAACAACAACAACCACACCAAGAACAATAGCAACAATCTTCAAGAACAACAACAATTCCAACGGCCAACTCCAATCCACAATAACAATATCTCCAACACTTGGCCAAGACAACTACAACTTCAACAAAATGGTTCTCAAGCCACCAAGTAACAACAATATCACGTGGTTAAGTTTAGAACATCAAGGAGAAACCACACGGCGAAAACAGTCCACCACAACAATGGTCAAAAATAATGGGCCAAGCTTATGTTCGCAACAATAACTTTCAACAAGTTCAAGCTCAAGTTTAGATCTAGACTCAAAGTGTTAGTGGACTAGAAAAATAACACTAGAAACAACAAAACAAACAAGAACACTACTAGATCTAGTCACACAACAAACAAACCTCGGTCAAGACACAACAAGAACACAATTTTTGCCAAGAACACAAACACGGACAGATTGCTATTTTCCTAGAATTTTTAGTTTTTAACACTTTTTTTTTTGAATTTTCTAACAAGCAAGCGTAAGATTGATCTTGTAGGAAAAAGATCAAGACATGATTTGATACCAAATGATACAATAACGACAAGATAAACACGAAACAACTCCAAAACAATCCGTAAATCTTAAGGATCCGAGCACCTTTTTGGAAACCACTCTCGGATTCGCTATCAACAAGAAGAATACAAGATATGATGATGCATATATCACCCAAAAAATAGCTACAAAACATGATGAACAATAATAACACAAGTTTCAGATTCAATAAAGGACCCAAAACAATCCACTACACAAGATAACAATAACAAAAGTAAAGGATAGATAGTGAGACCAAGATTATTACAATATTAAGAACTAAAGAGTGTATTAAACTTAAAAACCCCTAATGAATGTAATAATCCAAACCACACTTTTACGGTGACTGCCAAGGGAATCAACTCACCTCAAGATTTATCGTTTTCAAGCAAATATCAATATTAGTTTTTTCAAGACCTAAACTAAGACTACCTAAAGTGTTCTACTCTCAAGAGAGGATTTGTGTTTCAATCTTTCATTATTCTAAAACTAGTGAAAATAAGACTAAAGGGGCCTATTTATAATACATTACAAATGAAGATAAAGAAACCACTTTGCCCTTAATGAGAGGGGTTGCCATGGTGTGTAAATACACCATATATAATGTATTAAATACCCTTAATGATGGGGCAGCCAAGTTATGTTATAACTTGAATGAATGGCGCCTTTTCAATGCTCTAAAAAACCGAGTATGGTTCATACTTTAAGGCTTGTGGTTCTCGGGCTAGCATCAATGTAAGCAACCTTCCACACACGAGATTGCTTTAAGTCTTGCTCAAAATAATCCTTATTTGCAAATCCTTGTGCTCTCGGGGTGACCAAGTCTTGAACCTTTAGGTGTTGGCCTTCAAAGATATCATCAAAAGCTAAGGTAGCCATTTGACTCGTATCACAAAGCCTCCACAAAATTCAAATCACCAAGTCCCAAATCAACTTGACCAAATACCCTATACTCCACAAAACACCATGCCATAAATCCAAACCCATCATCAACCAAATTCGGTTCCCCCTCTCCAAACTTCCCTAAACTGAACTCAATCCATCTAGGTAGGAGAAATGGGAGAGTTAGCACCCAAGGAGAGTGAGACTAAGCCTCAATATAGAGAGAAAATAAATGGTGATATACAAAGAGGATGTGAAAAAAAAAGTGAAAAGAAAAGGGAAACCATGGGTAGTGTAGTTTGAAAGGGAAAGAAATGCCTGATTGTGGATCTTGTCCACAAAGAATCCTTTTACTCACTAAACCAACTACTAGAATTTTACCTAGTATTTTCTCTTATCATGTGCATAGTTAAAACCCTAGAAGTCCTGATGAGAAGTCCAAGGAAGTTTCCTTAAAGCCCTTGGGCGAAAGTCCCAATTTTGGGATAGGTGATAAAAAGTGAATTCAAAGGAAAACCTTGACATATTCACTTTTAATGTGGAGCATGAAGGCTTCCCAAATGCAAAACCAAGTGAATAACACACTTCCCAAGATCTACAAGGTAACAAAGTTATCTTCTTCACTCCTAGAAACGTGAATTGTTGTGATGTGGCTAGTAGTGCCCAAAGTGGTGTAGTTTTGGATTTCCTTAGTGAAGAAGTGTATGAATATTTCTTTGGTGATACTCTTGGTGTTGTTAGGTTGCATAAGGACCAAGCTCTTGTTGTGAGTACGCAAGCACTAGTTGATCCTTTAGATGACAAAATCAATTCTTTTCGTAAGAATGATTTGTGTCCATCTAGTGCTAGCACTTATAACTTGAATAAGGTTCTATTACTAAGTAAAAAGAGTATTCACACACTAGTTTTCCATTGTGAAAAACAAGTAGGCTGCCCTAGTTTATATAAAGCTTAAAATATTTTGATTTGGCTATTAGTAGCCAAGGTGATGTGAATTCAGGATTACATGGTGTAGAAATATGTGCTTCTTTTCTTGTTAGTTCTCTTGTTGTGTATATTGATCAATTTTCTCCTAAGAATAACTCACTACTTGAACATGTGAATGATATGCTTGAAATCTCTCAAGTAGATGTTGGTGCTTGTAATGTTGATCTAGATAATGAGTATGGTCCTTTGAACTTATGTGATGAAAGTCTTGATATTAGTCTTGTTCATAGTGACCATGTGTATGTCAAAGTTGTGAGAAATGACTTGGGTGATTGTGGGTTCGATTCTCTAGTAATAGGAATGGCTAACCTTGGCTTAGATTCTTGTCTATTTCTTCCATTTGATCTCGGTATACTATTGAGGTAGGGAAGGTTGTGTTTCAGATTACATTCCTTTTTCCTTGATGTCTCTCTTAACCATGTCCTTTGTGATTCTTGTAGTAAGTATTTCATGATCATAACAAAGGATTATTGGTTGTATTTCAAATATGTACCCCTTTGACTTGATAGACTAGTGAAAGGAATAGCTCCACTCTGCTGTCTTCTACTTCCATTTGATCCTAGAGTTCCTTTGGGATGTGGGTGGAGTAACATCTGGTCATGTGCATTCCCTTTTGGTGTTAAAGCTATTCACTTCCTTTATATTCTTTGTTCCAAGTTTTTCATGACAAATACCAAGGATATATGGATGTATGTCAAAAGTGAACAACCTTGGCTTGTCTATATAACTTGTGGTATTAATGCTAACCCTCCTCCCTTGAGGAATGTGCATTTGTTTTCCCTCTCTTTGGTTTTGCAAGGTGTGAATTTGAGGACAAATTCCTTTCAAGATGGAGAGGATGATATAAGCATGAGAAGCACCAAGAGCACAAGACCTTTTAAAAGGAGCCAAGCAAACGAGTTACATGATCTTCAAGCAATGTTTATGACGTTGGAAGCTTGTGATTGTGTCATGAGTTCACCTATTTGAGTGTATATGCTAAAGTGTGAAGAGGATCTTTTAAATACACTCCAAAGCCATTGGGTTCATTAAGGGCATTCTTGTCTTTTAATGACTTCTTTTTACACTCCAAAGGAGCACCCTTCATTAAGGATATTTTTGTCATTGTTTGTATTAGTATAAATAGACACCTTAGCTCTTATTTTCCGTAGTTTTGAGATAATGAATTGAGTGACTTTTTAGATTGTAATCTTAGTATTAGATTGTAGTCTTCTCCTTCTCCTTAAGAGAGGAACACCAAAATTTGAACCTTGAATGCATTTGAATTGGTTTTCACTTGTATTGGGTTATTTGGCAAGAAAGGTGTTCTTGAGGAAGTGTGAGTCCTTTGGGTCACTTAAGAGAGTGGTTTGAGCTTCCATTAGTGAGGTGTGATTGGAGATTTGATACATCTCCTTTTGTTAATCAAATGGTGGAAGTAAGGGTCTCTCTACTATCTTTACATTTATGCAATTCTTCTTCTTCATCTCCTTCTAGTGTGTTGTTTTTCTCTTTGTGTGCTTGCTGATTTTTGCATCTTAGTGTCATTTTTGTGTGTTTGATAGTCCTTTAGGCTATCATTCCTCAAGGTATAACTGTGGGTCCTCACCTGCCTTAGACCCATAAAACTCTGGCAGATTCATCTGCATGAAATCATGAATTCTAGCAGTAAATAAATCACCTCCCTGCTGGTGCGAAACTGCGACTTGGTTGTTAGCCTGAACATTGGCGGTGACTGCTTGGGCTAATGCCTGAAAGGCCGCCGGAAACTTAGCATGAGACATAGTCTAATTCAAGGGGATGAGGTTGCTCATTATTATTTTTGCGGGCATTCGCTCCTCGGGGAGGCATTTTTTGAAATAAGGGAGCACGAATTAATAGCAGTTAGGAGCAGTTGTTGGCAAGATAGACTTTGAACAAAAGAAACAACTTTTTTTCCTAAAACATCTTGTAGCCTCTTGCTCATAGATGTGGCGTGATACACACCGATGATCAAGACTCTACTTAACGTGGCTTGTCAGACTCCCTAGGACTCCTTAAACCTTAGGCTCTGATACAAAGTTTGTAACACCCTGAAAATAGGTCCCGAAATGTTACACGGTGCTTAAGGCTACAAGTAGCCCCAAGATAACCCTTTGAGCCTGCTACCTCATATAAAACTTACTTAGAGATGAATAAAACAAATCACTAGTATGAAGAAAATACTCTGTCTAAAAAATCACAATACTGAAAATCTTAACATACTAACAACCCAATAACTAGTCTGACAAGCCTCTACTACTCAAATAAACTAGAGAGCCATTGGGACAGACCCCAACTGACTCATACTCGACTGAAGAGACATAATTCATCAATTGGAAACACTGAAATATCTGAAAAGAGGTCCTTGAACCATAAGGACTCACACTGTGAAGATGTCGATAAAGGTACTCGAGATCACTGACGTTGCTGGGACTGAGCACCTAAACCTACATTACGAGGAAATGTAACACACAGACAAGTATGTGGATCAGTACCTAGGGAATGTACCGAGTATATGGGGGTGTATGCAATTAAATAATCAATGTCATAAATCTTTATAGCAAACATGCATGCAATTGTAAATGACTCACATAGCTTGAATAAAACTAAAGTTTGAATCTCATAAATCATAAGTAAGGAAGCATGTAATATAAAATCACGTGAGTCATTACACTTTATTCTAAATCTGTAATCTTTCTTTGTTCTCACACTTGTAAACTGGAGGAAATCTCGAAAACATCATCTTTCAGGACATATGCTTTAATTTTATGAAAGCAAGAGACTTCTTTGGAATTTAAAAATCATGACACTTGAGAATCTTAGAAATCTTAGGATTATAGTTTTAGAAACACTTATAACTTCAAACTCATGCTTTTAGCTTTAGGTGGGTGAAACTTCTTTAAAACTCAAGAACTTGGTACTTTAGGAACTTCAAGAATTAAGACTCTAGGAAACTTAGGGACTTTGAGAGTTTCTTCTAACCGGCATAAACCATGTGAGCTACATGGAGTCCAATGTCTTGCCCACGTTGGGGAGAGCTGTTCTTTCCTCTTCGTTGTAGTAGAACCTTTACTTTTTAGTGATCACTAACTTAACCCACTGGGGTAAATCAAAAACCTATGGGGACACGTAGTTCTAGGGCATGAAACCTTAAAAAGGGATATCTTCTAGTTTAATCATGGAGAACATAATCCTTATAGTATTCTTAAGATGTGCTCATGATTTGTTCACTTACCTTAAACTTGGAAGGAAGGTTTCCAAAGAACCCTATGGAATTTTAGGGCTGCTGCATAGCTAAGAGAGAACAAAAGAGAAAATCTTGAAAGTTGTTTTTTTTTTGCCTAGTTAAAATGAGCGATAAGGGCTGGTTTTAATCCCTTTAAAAAGAGCTGATCTTGGCCGACTTTCTTGGTAATTTTTGGGCCATAATTTATCAAGTAGGTGATGCACCTACTTTCCCATTATATTGGGCCTTTGTGGATTAAAAACTATTGGGCCTTGGCTGCCCATTCTCCTCCTTTTCTCTTATTTAATTTGGGCCAGAATTAACTTAAGTAGGTGGTAGTGTATTTGGCCCAATAATATGGTCAAGGGATCCTTAATAGGTGATTAACCTACTTAGTTTTTAAGTTGGTCAAAAGGTCAAAGTAGGTGATTCACCTACTAGCTTAAAATAAGTCAAGCAAGCACCTCAATATTTTGTTCCATTTTAAGATCAAAATGCTTATAGTTAAACTTAAAACTTGGTCACTTCATCCTTTAGATTCAAATACCTATT